>NW_009942535.1:0-44428 GCF_000696875.1 Nestor notabilis | reverse complement strand
TAACAAGCTCTAATTTGAATCAGTCTTTTCCTTCCTCTTCCCTCTGAAATAGACCATTTCTTGTTGATCTCCATGACATGAAATACTTTTAAAATTAGCTCATAAGAGTTAAAAACAAAGAAAGAAAACAAAACAAAACAAAATAAAACAAACAAAACAAAACAGCGGTCATACTACCCTACAAACTATTTCCCATCCTAACTGATTGGGAATATACAGTAGCAAAACTGTATGGTGACTGCATAAAGAGCATACAGATCTAACTTTAGTGTCTTTTTATTTATGTATTCTTGTGGACCCGAAGGAAAAAGTACATGTCACATCCAATTTGATGACAGTCACTGATTAATTGCACTATTCATCCAGATTCCTTTGGCCAGCTGTGGTCTTCTAGCAGAAATTCATAGGTTTTGTTCTGTGATCATAGGGTCATGCTGTGGTATAGGGGCATACTGAGAAAGAAGAAAATGTTTTACAGATCCAAAGGCTACATCCAAGTTTGCTTTCTTATGCAATAAATTCTGATTTTAAAAAAGGAGGGACATACATGCTAGGTACCTTAGCAAGTCTTCCTAAAAATGCAAATATTACAGCTTAGGCCAGCTGTGCGGTTGGCAAGGTGGTTCACGGTTGTCAGCACCATAATCTCTGTTTAACTTGTCATGTTTAGGTACCGTTCCGATGTTCTCAATATTGAGGGGTTATTTTCATTATGTTAGACATGTCACCAAAATCTCAACAGTCTGAAATCAATTTATGTTCCTCTGAGAGACAGAGCACTGTCACAGGGAAAAAAAATTACCTATTCACAGTTTTTCTTGCTTTTCCTCGTAATACATTCATTTAATACTTACCACTTCCCATCTATCTTGTCAGGATCCCTTATCAGCATCATTTTTTAGTGTTCTGTTCATTAACTTTTTAAAGTACTACACAGGACTACATGTGACCAGCACACAATCTAAATATCATAAAATTTATATCAATACTGTTCCTTTCTCACTGGACTTAAGGGCACAGCCCTTCCTTATGTCAGTTGCTCATCTCCAAGCATTCAGGAATTCAAAGAACATGACATTTCTCAACCTTTTTTTGCAAGCCAGGTTGTCTTTAGTCAATTTATCATGCTTTGTACTCTTTAGTGTTCTGTACTGCACTAGTATCATTCCCATCAATCATTATTTCTCTCTCATTTTTTTCTTTCAGGCTCCTATGGTCTCATGCTAAATCTTCTGAACTTCATGTAATTTTAACCATTATCATTTAGATCAGTGAAAAGCTTTTACTAATTCAGATTTGTTCTTCTTGATAAGTAAGTTGAATATGAGAATGACCTCCTGACGGGGAACATGAAAGCGAAGAGGTTTATCTCTACTGGGTACATGTCAAATCTGCAGCAGTGCAAGGCAAAGGAAATTTACCTAGAATTTCAAGCAGGGAAATGAGAGTTAAGCAATTTATTGTTCCCAGTTTTATTACTCTATAGACATTGTCCTTCTACTAATATCCCTTGCCAAATATTCTGCTTTCCTGCACTAAAGAATATACTTTCACAGCTAAGACTCAACCATATAAAACTTAAATCTTGTGGTAAGTTTTCTTTCTTCTGTTCGTCTTCTCTCTCACAGTCTCCCACTGTTTGTCAATCTTTCTCTTCTACTTGAATCCCTATAACCAGGAATAAACTGGTTTGTTAAGCTGGTGTGAAGGAAACTGGAAAGAAATTATTACTTTGAATAACATCTGGATCCAAAGAATGAAATAAGCATGCTGTTGCTTATTCCAGCTTCCACCACTGTGGCCAAGTGGCATGATTACCTTTTCATGATGTTGCCTTAGAGTGTTTATAATTCTGCCATGTGGTATGAAAATGAGACAATTATAGTTAACACACCTGAGCTCCTGACACTTCCCATTGTCACAGAAGAGATTTCAAAGGCAAATCAATAAAATTCAGAACCATGCTGACAGCTTAATGCATATTAAACACAAAATCCTGAAGTTACTACAATGTAATTTAATAATGACAGAAAGGCAGGCAGGTGAAACCAGCAGGGTCTCCAGTCTGTAATATAACTTACTTGTTGTTTTATGATGAACTTCTGTCCAGTGCTCCTATACCTCAGAGAAATCGGGAGGAGTGAGACTCAGAACTCACTAACAGACATCCAGGACCATCTGAAATGCACTGTGGTATCAAGAAATCTTCACTGGAATGGCATAGTCAGTGGAAGATTCAAGATTGTCCAGAGTGACAACTGAAGCTCTATAGTCTCCCGTAGATTCTGTGTCATATCTGCCACTGGGTATTCTACCTCGTATTCTACCTCACCTTCCACCTGTAGGTCCTTTGTCACAGCTGGCAACACCATGAAGATATATATCCCAACCCAAAAACCACCAGATTGTGGTGCAACTTAGCTGATATCTGGAAAACTATTCAGTACAAATGAGAGTGCAGACAGTTTTTGAGCTAAAATCTTTCTAGACTCAGTTCTTAACTTTCTACCTCAGTTGCATGGGCCACCACTGCTTCCGATGTGCTGTTTTTCTGTCTCTCATTAGAGTGCAGTATTGCATTGCAAGGTCTCCCATTCAGAAATAGTCATGGACACTAAGGACGTATATCAATTTTTATTCTTCTATTAGGAATTTTTCTGATAACTGTTTCAGGGATAAGATTAGCTGGTTTTCAAACCAGGATCACGATACAGAGAGGGAAATCCTGGGAACAAAGAGAAGTCTGATAGAGTTTAGGAACAGGCATCTGAGGAACAGGGTAAACATGAGAAAAAACATGGATGAAATGAAGGAATTTAGAAGAGGAGGAACTGGCAGCATAGATATCAACACTAAATATCTGCTGACTCCTTCTCATCTATGCCTTAATATGAAGCTTACATATAAGTGAAGGAATGGATTTATTATTGCATATTTTCCCCCACACTTGCTGAAGACTTGTGAATGTATTTTCATGAAAAGGACTTTAGGACACTGTGTACAAACAACTTATGCTTCATCTGCAGTTTAACAAAGAATGTTGGGAACATGGCTTGATATTCATCAGTGACATGCCATAATGTAAACTGAGATTTCTCTAATGTGCTTAGAAAGTATAAAAGCTTATATGGGAGCATATTCTAAACACTGGCTTAGTTAGGCAGACTTTCTGGCTGTGAGAGTTCTGAAAATATGATGCAGTATTCCTTAAAAGTTAGTTTTGAAGCTTAAATTAGCTTTCAGTAAAGCCAGGCTGAGTTGTCAGACATGTACTTAGCAAGCATACAGAGTCTTTATGGGTATGGCAACACTTGCAGGCCCTTCTAGAAGCAACAGTTATGAGCTGTCACGACTCTGAAGACTCAATTTATATTCTAAATTATGTTGCTGATTCGGGGTGTGTGACATATACCAGTCTTTTCCCCTTGCTGTGTCTGCTCTGCTCAGGGGGAGTTGTGTGCAACAATATGTTTACCCAAGATGGTACATGACTTGCATTACTAGCTCTTGCAGTATTAGAGCAGTTATAGTATAGAGTGTAATCCCTAGCCTGAACACACAAACTAGTGACACTAGTTATAGCAGCAGTCATTGGACAACACACATGACCGAAACTGGAGATTCTTCAGAGAAAATTTCCTTCTGCCAAACAAATGGTTCTTTTTCTTGTTTGTACAGAAAAATAACCTCGACCTTTTCCAGGTGCTGGTAGAGTTCACAAGCTGTGAGCAAACTGAGATCTCTGTCTCCACTCATCATGTGTTTGTACCTGGGCATGAAGGCTTTTGCTAATTGGGTTAGTATTTACATAAAATACATATTACAAACTTCAGTTCATACAGTATTACTTGCAGTTGCAAATCATAAACCAGGATATGGACCTAAGGATTTGAACTTTTAGTAGTAACTTCAGTAATAAAAGGCAAGAGATGAGGGTCTTCATCCATTCCATAAGGTATCTTTTTTTACTCCAGATCAAGTTGTCCCAGTAGAATCTGTTCTGAGTTGTACTGCAGAAGCATTTTCTCTATTCTGAGCCATAGCTGTCCTTCAGATAAGAGGGTTTGCTATCAACAAGGAAATAAATCTGCAGCAGTGTATCCCAGTTCTGGTAATAGGTGCCAGAAAAGAGAAGAAAGTTCATATAAAAGTGTCACCCAGTGAGACATTTTATACTTGCTTAGTATCAAACTTTGTCTGTGGAACATAATTTACGCTTGTTGACCACATACAAAGCTACTTGTTCCAAAAATGTATTTCTTATTTCCAGAAATTCTTTTAGAGATTTTTATTATTTTTCCCAACTCCAGTACATTTAAGCATCAAAAATTGTCACTGACAATGTTGCATTTGCCTCCACAATAGTTTAGCCATGATCCGGAATGTCTCTGCTTCACATCCAGATTAACCAGGAGATGGCATTTAGTTTGTTGGGATTTTACTAGTTTCATAAATTATTTTAAATCTCTGATTGATAAGCAATTCACAGAGCTGTATCAGCCAAGCAAAATAAATAGCTGTATGTCCATTAGAATGCAAATTAACTCATTACTATGCTAGCTTCTGACCTTTTCTGGTAGCTGTATGCTTGCTAACTCTTTACTATTCATGAAAGTGAAAACCTAGTGGTACGTTGAGATTCTTTGGTCTATTTTTAGAGGAAATTCTCATAGACACAGGTGACCAATGAGAGTCCCAGCTTGAACATCAAGTACTTCTGTCATTCATGACTTTGAATAGCTATGTTTTTTCTCATTATTTGTGAAGATCTGAATATAGTTGAAAAAATGTTCCTAGGTCAATGAAACTGCATGAACTGCACAAAAAGTGCTGCAGAGCCTTCCTATCCTCCAGCAGATCAACACTCCCACCCAACCTGGTGTTGTCAGCAGACTTACTGAGGGTGCACTCGATCCACTCATCCAGATTACTAATAAAGGTACTGAACAGAACTGACCCCAGTACTGAGCCTGGAGAACATCACTTGTGACCCACCACCAACTGGGTTGAACTCCATTTGTCACCATTCTTTGGGCCTGGCCATGCAGGCAGGTTTTAACTTAGTGAAGAGTACACCCATCCAAGACATGAGCAGCTGGCTTTTCCAGGAGAATGCTCCGGGAAATGGTGTCCAAGGCTTTACTAAAGTCCAGGTAGACAACATCCACAACCTTTCCCTCATCCACTAAGCAGGTCATCTTGTCATAGGAGGAGTCAGGTTAGTCAAGTAGGACCCACCTTTCATAAATCCATGCTGACTGGGTCCGACCACCTGGTTGTCCTGTATGGGCTGTGTGATGGCATTTGAGATGATCTGCTCCATAACCTTCACCAGCACTGAGGTCAGACTGAAAGGCCTATAGTTCCCCAGATGCTCCTTCAAGCCCTTCTTGTAGATGAGTGCCACATTTGCTAACTTCCAGTCAACTGGGATTTCCATGATAAATGACTGAAAGTGGCTCAGTGAACACTTCTACCAGCTCCCTTAGTACCCTTGCATGGATCTGGATCTCATGGCCCTATAGACTTGTGTGTGTCTAAGTGGTGTAGCAGGGCGCTGACTATTTTCCCTTGGATTATGGGGGCTTCATTCTGCTCCCTGTCCTTGTCTTCCAGCTTAGGAGGCTGGGTGTCCCAAGAACAACTGGAATTCCTATTAAAGACTGAGGCAAAGGAGGCATCAAGTACCTCAGCCTTTTCCTCATCCTTCGTCACTATGTTTCCTTCCACATCCAGTAAAGGATGGACATTCTTCTTTGGGGCTAATGTTTTTAAAGAAAATTTTTAATTGTCTTTTATGGCAGTAGCCAGATTAAGTTCTATAACCAGCCTTGATCTCAGTGCAGCACAGCGCTACATCAGTTACTTGCCATGCTGCCAGCGTGTAGCCTACTGCAAGGGAACTGACACTGAGTCTAACCATACGTATTGCCGTGGGCCTGATCAAACACTGTAAGTCATTCATCTCACTCTGGTGTGGCTTGTGTTGATTTTTGACCCATTTCATTTGGTGCCATCCCAACCAAAGACCAAATGGATCCTCCACAGCATGGCACCATCACTCTGAAGGACAGCTGACAACAGGAGTAGCTAACTATGCTTGAAGAACTAGAGCTCCCAGTCTTCTACACCTACTCTTTATCTCAAGGTAAATCAGCTTTTTATTGTTGCTGGAATAACAGCTCAATACTTAAAGCTGTTTGGAAAAGGTGGATCTTTGAAAAGATACTACACAGTAATCATTGATTTTATTCTAAATGGAACTACTAATTTCCAATCCCTATATATCATCTGATATTTTTAATACAACATGACCAATTCAAACTTTTTATTACCTCCTTACTTTTATAAGTATTATTTCCATCTATTTGAAATCATTGTTTCCTCTTAGATTTTCTTTACTACAGTATATAAATTAATTGAATTTACTTGTTCTCATTGTTCAGGTTTGTTTTCCTGAAAAGGGGAAAATATTTGAAGAATAAATTAATTAATGCTATATATTTGTTCTATGTATGCAACAACAATAGTAACAAAACCCCAACATTATCTCTTCCACCAGTAATTTTGGAATTTTAGCTAAAGGACATATTGCATCTTAATGAGTGAGCCCAATTGTAGCTTGAGTTTTGTGCACCTAATACAACCACTTAGCATAGCTCAAAAAAGGTAATCATACAGAAGGAGAAGCCAGATATAAACTGAATGGCATGAAACAGTTCCCTAAATCCTGCTAACAGTGTACACTGTGAGCCTGAACTCTCAGAGTTCTCCACTCTCACATCCGTTTGAAGTTAATGGGTATTTGACACCCCTGGAACTGAGGCCCCAGTGTAGGCAACTGATAGACATCTCAGAGATCCCAGTAAGAGAAAGAAAAAGCACATTAAAAGAAATCTACTGTTATGGTAAATTTATCAGTAACTTTTCTGGAAAGGAAAACTTTCGCTGAAGTGAAGTGTTGTCACATGGACATTGATAAGATGCCCATGGAGTCAGTTCATGCTCTGGGAGTACGCATCAGTTCATTGACTTCCAAGCATCTACGTAAGAAAGGTCTGTACATTCCCTGGGACAGCTTTGCTCAGGAAGCCATATGCAACAAGGTTGTTATAGCAAACAAAAAAACCAAGAAGCCCAACGAAAGCTAATGGACAAAGCACTTGCTGTACCATCAGTGCAACAAGTGATGTGGAGGGAAGTTGACTTGCCCCAAACATTGCTTTGGATTAAAAGGCTTTGTCTTTGATGCTGTTGAGGTCCTCCCTGCAGCACTACCACACGCCGTCACTGCAGAAATCAAACTGTTCCTGGGCTTCAGTTTAATTATACAAACACGTCTGCCACAGAGGGGAACATCATTAAAGTTCTTGTGGTTTAACAATACTTATGTGAGCTACTTGTGATTTCACAAGGTCTTAAGAACTTTTTCAGGAATCAATACAAAAGAGTGAGAAGAAGGGAAATGGAAATGTAGCAAAAAGCATCCACATGGCAGCAGACCAATAACCAAAGGCTGGTTTAGAATTACTGATATTATTGAATGCACCAAATACAGATTTTTTTACTGGGAAAAGCTACTTTTAAAAACCTAAGCCTTCCAATAATAAATACTGGCTGAAGTGTAAGAAATGTGAAATCTTAAAGCATAATTTATGGCAAAAGCATGCTTAAATTTGTATCTAGGCAGGAACAGATAAAATGAGTGTGATGTGATTTATCTTTTGTTATAGGATGTCTTCATCGAAAAGGACAAGTACAGTAAACTGAAGCTGGAATTTGCCTTGATCTGAAAAAAAGAAAACAATTTTTTCCCCCCAAATAAATTTGAGTACAAAACCTGTTTTCTGTTACTGGTGTTTTTTAGAAAGTTACAACATAGAAACCATCACAGCTCTGATTTCCAGGGAAGCTCATTTTCCAAGGTGGTAAATATAATTTAAAAAGCAATGTAAAAAGTAATTTTTTAACACTGCTGTATAAGAAAATGTAATACTGATTTTTGAAAAGCATATGGTTGTTACTGTACCTCAGCTTATTGCATGTGTATATAATATTCTCAGCTACTCAGGTTTTTATAGAAGACATCACAAGTTTGACAGAACAGGTTGGGAGTTTGGAGAGGGAAAAGCGGAAATCTGGAAGCAGGATAATGAAGTTATAAGAGCTTATCCAGTATGTGTGTCTAGTTAGATGTGAGTTGATTGGAAACTTGAGCAGTATCAGTACTGTGTTAATACTTGTCAGAAGTTGAAAGCTGCACTGCTTGGAGAACAATTTCAGTCTTGCCTCTAAATCAATACTGAATTGATGCTAATCTGCTGGCAGCTGTCATTCAGTGGGATCCCACTGTCTCTGGTGGAGAATACTCACAGCATGTTATTTAGCAGTGCCAGAAAGTCAAGGGAGAATGTGTAGTGGTGAAGTGGGGTCAAACTAAGGGAAAGTCCACTGCTTCTCTTTGTCAGCTGTAGATGTGGTAGCTGAAGGTGACTGTTGAGTAGTCACTAAATACACATTATTAAGATATAATCTTTGGGTGATCTTCCAAGCCTCAATTTTCTGCATGTAGAGGATTTGGTCCAGTACTTATGCAGAACAATATTTGAAGGTGAAAGTTTGAAGGGAGCATGCAGAATACACAAAAAAGTGCATTTGCTTTTGTGCTTTTTCATGTGAAGTTTCTGTTACACTTATAATGTTCTACATGTGTGTTATACTCTTGAGTTCTTGAATTTGCAGCAACAGTTGTGTGTATTTAAACATCAGTGATAATTCTGGACATGTTTGGTTCACAGCAATTATCCATAACCAGTCTCATAATAACTCAATGTCATACATTGTCTAAAGGTGAGTTTGTTTCGTTTGGGAATAAGGATGTTTAGTTCAGCTGAGAATACAGTTGTTACATGAGGCACCATTAAAATTGCCATGAAATACATGAAAGATATAAGATTGGTTTTGCTTTATGGAACTAGGCCTTCATGTGTTTAGTCTAGCACCTAGTCTTTGGCATAGGTGAGAGATCATCTCATCTTGTAGGAAAGTCTTGATCTAATAGCTGAATTTAGATCTGAAGAATGGATTTTAATACTAGTTCCAAGTTTTGTTACCTTCACAGATTTTTGTTTCTAACATGCTTTTGTACACACATGGATATCCAATACTTTTTTTAAACCTTGATTTGGATCTTCTACTTCTGTGGCATTCTATATTCATTAGTTTTCTTAACTTAATTTCATGCTGTGTGAATAAATTTTGCCTTTTATTTGTTTTGAGTGTAGATGTTGTCATTTGTATGTTGCAGTCTGTGCCCACAGCCTCCAACCTACATAGAGGTCTATATTCTCCTTATTTGGGAAAATAAGTGATTATTTTATTTTTTGTTAATTGAGGGGTTTTTTTACTTGACGTATCTTTCATTATTTATTGGATTCATAAATACTTACTGTATTTTTAATTGATGGTAAAACATATTTTTAGGTGAAGACAGTAAATAAATAGGAAAAAATGACCTTCCAGTTTGATCTGGAATAATTTTTACTGACTGTAAGTTATGGGAGGTGCACCAGTACCAATGGGGAGGGAGTGTTACCTCCTCCGATATTTTCTGAACACCAAATCAGAGTAATAAATTTATCTGAGATACTTTTCAGCAAACCTCTTTGCAAGTTTCAAGTCTTATCTTTAGCTCCAAGGCAAAAAAAGCTTTTTAACTTTCACTCTTATTATAGAAAGTAATAAAAAGGTAGCCATCTGCCATCCAAAAAGTTGTTAAATGAGTTTCTACTACAGAATCTTTAATACTGAAGGTAATGTATGAGCCAGACCTATACAGGATGCCTGTTATCTTAGCTTGAATTTGCAGATGGAAAAAAATCTGTCTACTTGATGGTATAGCAGTTTCTATCCCAACACTATTAAGTCGGTAAGCATAAACCTTTCAGGATTACTTTTCTCCGTGTACTTTTTGTTTATAAGCTTATACATCAGCTTATACATCAGCATTACAAAACAGCCAGTGTTTCTCTGCAAATGGCTGAAGTGCTTTTTATGTCCAAGACTTTTTCAGTCTAAATGAATTAGATATCATGGCAGGAAAAAATTACCTCATTATCACAGTATTCTAGGAAATTTAAACACTGTGTAGTAATGTAATTCCTGTTGTGATTTGTCTGTAGAAATACACTTTTCCTAGCGTTCTCATGACTTTTTTTTCTAGACTCACCTTAGAAAAAGAAATATTAAAGTCAGTTGAATCCATCTTTTACAGTTTAATTAATTTTTTGACTGAAAGAGCAGTCTTCCTATTAGATGTCTCAGTTTAAACCCCATTTCTGTTTCTGACGAAACAAATTAACTCTTTGTTATGGGCTTTTAATCTTACTGAGGAAGGTCCACAGAATTTTATTTTTTATCTCCTAGTAAACTGAGAATGAGTTTTTTAATGAAAGCTATGCTCAAAGCTGCTATTTTTAAAAATGTGACCCAATATCCTTTGATGCTTCTTTAACTTGATGTTTTGTAAGATTTTTAACATTGTGCTGCATAAGATAAGAACAGTGTTTACGATTAATGTTCCAAATTATCTCCTTTTATGAAAAGGACATAGCTGGAGTTTTAGACATTTATAAGCTACAATTTCATGAAATCCATGAAAGTCACTAAAGCAAGTTATAAGTCAGTAATAACAAAGGAAAAGGAGACAAATAGTTGTGTTGAAGAGGTAGTCAGGTCTGACCACTTGGTGAAAAAACAGGACAGTCAAAACAAGCAATCCTCCCAAGACTCGGCTACCTCATCTAGACTGATAAACCAGTTCTTTTTCTTCAGGCTTTTCTTCTAAAAAAATCTCTTGTATTATTAGGTTTTGTTGATGGGATGTTCTGAATTGCTTCTTCTTAAAGGTGCGACTGCATTTGACACATCGATACCAGGTCATTTTGTGTCTTATCCAATGTCCACCAAGACATTTGGAAGTCCTTTTGCTTAGTTCTTTTAATTTCAACCTAATCCCATGCTGTTTGTAAAGTATGGCAATGATCTCAATAGCTCCACTTGCATATATATATGTACACACATATATATATGCATATATTTTTTCTTAGAAATTTTTCCTCATGTTTTGTGTTTTTACCCCTTGTGTGTAGAGAAGTTTCATATATATCAATATTATCTACAGACCTGAACGAGAACAGGGGCATAGATACCTCTTAGTCTCCCTCTTTGTGCATCAGAAAAATCTGCTAATGTTATTTTTTTGTTTATTTCAGGTTTCTTTTCTCCATGGAAAACTCCAAAGCCTGTAAGTTCCTTTTCAAAATTATACACATTGAGTTTATGAGTACCATTCAAAGCAAAATTATGTAGCCTTTCATCTAACCCTCCTGTTCCCAGCTCATCAGTTGCCTCTCGGCAGTGCCCAAACTCCAGGTGAGACAGCATCAGGGGTGGCCTCACTAACAAGCTCTGCAGAGCTGTTGATTTGGAGTCTGCCAGCAGCAGTCTGCAGAAAGGAACATGTCAGTTTTAAGGTGGATGTCAAGAATAAGAAATACAGTGGCTCAAAAATGAGGGGCCTGGAGGAGAAGGCAGCAGAAGGCCACAGCAATGAGGCCGGTTTAGTTGACTTTCTAGTCGGCGATGTCTTCAAAATGCACACCATGTACTTTTTCTGGTCCACAAGTACCTTCAGCTTAACATCCTTAAAGTGATTGCATTGGTAGATCTAGAGCTGGAAACAGCCACACTTCAAGTGAGAGCTTGCAGCAGACAGCTTACTGAGGTGCCTTCTAACCAACATTTCTGTGTTTTTATGATTTCATCATTAAATCTCAAGATATGAAGATCTTTTCTACTGTAAAACCGTAAGCAGTTACACTATACTATATAATTTTTTAACATTGTGACAACATTCACAGTACAAAAAGAAATTACAGGCTACTATTTTTGGTTATCTGGTTTGTTTGGGGTGTTTTTAGTTTGTCTTTTCACTTAAGACTTTAAAGTAGTGCTTATCTTTCATCAGAGGTGTGTAGAGGGAAGAAGAGCCCTGACTCTGCCTGAAGGCTTCTAAATGCAATAGGAATAACAATAGCAATATTTAATATTTTTTAAAGGATTTATAGCTTAGTTATTTGGAAGTGAGTGGGGTGGGATGTATGTTAAATCTGGAGAACTTCATATCCTTTCATATTGGATTATGGCATGTTTGATGCATACCAAAATCATTTTTGTAGCCCGTCAAGTACAAAACCCAACTAATTAATTAGCTGATGCAGCTCCATCAGACTGCTTCAGCTTGTGGTGGTTTTGATGTGAAAGGCTAGAGGATGGATGCAACACACTGAAATAAGTATTTGCGTAAGATTTGTTATTCATCTAAGTAGCAGGACATTTGTGAAAATAAATCTGACTGTTAAGGTTCCTGTCTGAGTGGGATGCTCTGGGCACACAGGGGAGAAGCATCCATCATTCTTTAAAGCAAAAAGAGGACCATGGGTCATTTGCTAGAAGAAGAAGAGAGGCAAGCTCCTCTCCCTGAAGCAGATGCTCGGGGATGGTGTGCACTGCATCTCAGCATGCTCGGCATCCCAGAGTAACATGGCTGATGAATATTTCCTATGGTTACTATATATATAGTGCACATATCTATATCATAGGTAATACAGTCTGATTAGTGCAAAATGAACTTAAGCAGTGTCACCAAACCATTACGCTGCCTGGCACTCAATACCATACTTACTCATTCCCAAGAGTGCTTTCATCTGTGAGCTAGCATTATGGTAACTCACATTGCAAAATGCTATGTGACTATTAACTAATTAATATGGGGTTGGGTGATATAATTCTCCTTGTGTTTATCTGTTTATGTAACTATTTATGGTAGCAGTATTACCCACAAGTAAGAATGTTTTGCTCAGTTTTTAACTTCACACTTCGCACGATTAGACATATGGGACCCAGTAGGGTTTTGCCAATTGATCTTCAGTTTCTTGTCCTTCCTCCAGTGAAAAGTTTGTCCATCAAAGATAACTATATGTTCCTTTCTCTTTTAAAGCCTTCTTTAAATATTTTAATTTTACTCAGTTTCACATTGAAAGAGGTAAGTGTTCTGTTTGGATCAAGAAATTTGGAAACTTTCACGTCTAGATAGACAGGGCCCCACATGTCTTTCTGTTTCTTAGCAATAAGATAGATAGTTTGGTTTCACTGACTTTTAGTCTTTTTTTTAGGTTCCTCGCTGAAAGTAAAACCTAAACATAACCCTCCATTATTTTCTTTGATCATAAGGAACTTGTACTGAGCCCAGTTCTCATTTCCTAATTGAGACATAGAGGTCATAATCAGGTTTGGTTTTGGAGACCTTTGAATTTACATTTCCATGATACAACGATATACTCTATATATGTTAATATATGCCCAAAGGAATTCCATTAGCATCAGAAGAGCTATCAGAAGTAGTATTGTGACATACATGTGACTTGCCACATAGGCTAATTTACCCAACATAGGATAAATTTATTTTGGTATAAAGGGTACCTGAAAGTACCCTAGGTGCTTTCCTGTACTTGAGCTATTTTAATGACAACTGAGGTATCTCCATATGTCACTGTATTGCACAGGATCTACATACCTATAGTGCCCTCTTATATCACATCCTAGTTGCTGTCTTTTGTATATGAACCAAAATAAATTTCTTTCTTGAACATCATTGGCAAACAGTGAATTCAGTATTCCATATCTTTATTATAAGCGCTTCATAGCACTAATACTTTCCTTTCTCAACTTAAATATCATACCCAATGTGAAAAAGTAGTGCTTGAGAGTCATCCTATGATTGACTGAGATAGCTAGCTGGATCTTTCTTTTCTTTTCACTGTTTCTAATGAAGCAGCTGACTTACTGATGAAACTCTGACAGAAGCACAGCTTAAATTATAATGCTGCTCTGTATAAAGAGTGAGGGCCTCAATTATTTAAACTGGGAAATACCCATATTCTGTTTATTTTGAACTGCGAAGCTAAGTGTCAGATCACCTGCGGTGTGCGGAGTGGTAGTTACTCAGCATGTGTTCACCAGGAAGGCTCTAAACCATCTGTAGTCCGCATACTTGGTATGGAAAAAGCCAGATCCTGTTAATCATTAGAACAGAGAGCAAAGCCTACTTGCTGGGCCAAACACCTTCTGAAACTGAGGAACTAAAGACAAATGATAATCACAGAATTTGTAGAGCAAGGTTGCTGTAAACCTGCAATCATATTTGATAAGGCACTGCTGATACAAAACTTGAAGTCATTGGTATTTAGTTAGAGTTCAGTTTGTTTCCAAGACTAATTTTTTGTATAATTAAGTGATTGTTGGTTTATGTGGGAGAACACACCCTTTTGGAACCATCCTTTGCTTCAGGAAGGGTCACAGGAAAAGCCAAATATTTGTTTCCCAGGATAAACATTTGTGTTTTGCTTAACTTAGCTTTTTCAAATGTATTTGCTAATGCAGTTTAATTAGGAGGTAACTCATTTGAAAAGAAAAATGCAAATCCCCAAGTCTTCTTTTACACAGTCTATCATATTATCTCCTTGCTGGCTTCATGTACTTGTAAGACCGCTAAGGAGAGTCTTGGAGAAAACATGAATTGAGGTGGCTTTCATGCCACATGTACACTCCTGTATAATTCTCTCCTGTAAATGGTCTGGAAGAATTAAAAAGCTTATCCTGTGCTTGGGAGTTTGGTTGGCTGATGCCAATGTAATTTTTGGTAAAAGAAGGAAACAGTAAGAAATTACAGACTCCATCAGACTAATGCCCACTTTTCTTTCAATATGTTCTGTACTTTATCATTGAACATTTGACTATCACTAGATGTTCAAATACCTGCTGTAGTAATTTTCCCTGTATTTTGTTTTGCTTTTTTCCCCCCAGCTTCAAGTGAAGCTGTAAATTCTGCTCACAGTTACAGTAATCTTCTCTCTGGGCAGACAGCTATTTTCATGCCTTCTCAAAACATACAGCATTCAATTGCTACCCAGTCTGACCACTTTGTTAGATGCTACTTTCAATTATGGATTTTAATGATTCTGATAATTGTATCTTCACAGACTCACAGAGCCTGTATTTAGCAGAATAGCTTCCAGTAGCTCAGCACATTCTATGAGAGGCACTCAACGTGCTTCAGAGGTAACGCTCGGCCCTAATCCACATGGGATCATATTATCCGAGAAAGATCACATCTTCCCACAAGCAACAAATTAATAAGTAAATTTAGCCAAGTCATTTTATAAACAGCACAGCACACACCTTTCATCTCAAAAGGCAGCAAACGGATTTGCTAATTTTACAAAACACATCTTCAACTGAAATCACTGCCTTAGGTCTCCTTGTGGAAGTCACTGTTTTTTGCAAAACTTCATCTTTATTCTGTGTGTGTTTTTATTCCAGATGATGGAACGATGGGAAAACCAAGGCAGCCCTCAAACAAGCCTGTCTGCTCCAGCTATGCCACAGAATATTCCCTATCCACCCGCTCTTCACAGGAGTTCATTTCCTGATTCAACAGAGGCCTTTGATCCACGAAAACCTGACCCATACGAGCTGTATGAGAAATCAAGAGCTATTTATGAAAGTAGGCGTAAGTGAAAGCCCTGTTCACTGCTGACCATTTAATAGTTTAAGCTTTTGCCTGTGAATGCTGACATAGTTTTCTGTAATTACCTTTTGTAATTTAAAAAAAAAGCAACTACAATCCCAGTTAATTGAGGCCATTATAAATGATTCAAAAATTCTACACTTGCATATTTTCCTAGATCTTGCCCAGATTCTGAAGTTTGACTTTCATAGGGTTTTTTTCCTTATATTTTTGCTCTCCTCACTTGGACTTTTAAATCCTTAGTGAAGAACAATACACATGCCACCATATTTTGGTGTGCTAGTTTTCTTCATAGTTAACCAATAGGAGGATGTGAATTTATCAACAAAAACTCATTTCACTTACTTTCACTTTAAAGTGAAATTGATTAAAGAAATTTCAAATTTATGTTTTTACAAAAATTACTGTGACAGGTTTTCACATTGTCCTTGGCTGTTAGAAAGAAACCCACAACACTAAGTACTATTCAAAGATCTACACAAACCAGCACTGAGTCATCAAGAGTCCTATCTTGATTTGATTTCTCGTGCTTTTGGGAGGATATACCTCCCAAAGTATTGTTTTTCACAACAAGGGTTAAAGGGGTTAAACTTATTTGCTCCTTATCTTAAAGCATATTTTAGCTAAAAATGCCATTCTAAATTGCCCGGAGCTTTTGCATTTATTAAGATAAAATATTCAAAATAGATAATTTTTTTTCCTGAAAGCTTTCTCATCACAGTTATTACTTGCATATGCCACCTTTCAATTAATTTTATAAATTACTTTAACCTATAGATCAAAATGCTTTATAAGTTATGCACAAAATATTGAACTGCGGCTGTTTCAGATTAGCCCATTAGTATTAGAGACAGAGAGATAAGCATAAACTATCATAATCCATGATCTAGAATGTATAAATGCCTCCACATGCAAGGCAATAGTCTGAAGAAAACACATTATTGGCCCAAACACCGGCTTGATGCTACTGCTACTTTCCATGTCCCTTATACTTTAGATACAGCATAAGCATCTCCTGTTTGGCTTTGGTATTTCCAGTTCCCAACAGGATGAATATGCTGGAGGAACACCAGGTTTTGTTTTACATCAACTCTAAATTAACTCTAGTCTCTAAATTGCATCTCACATTCCTTAATTCCTTGCCACTATGGCCACTCTGCCACCCTGGTCCATGTAGTGGAACGTCTTTCAGTAGAGATTGTCATCTCACTTCCAATAGTTCAGACCTTTCTTGGGGAGTTTCACTTGGGTTTTTTTGTTGAATAGGTGCCTGAAATTAAGATTCCAAGTTTAAATCTAAGTAGTTAAATAAATTACTGGCTTTTTTCATCAATACCCAGTATCTTATTCCCTCCAAATATGCATTTGAGAAATTACTTTAGACTCCCTATAAAAAAAATATTTGATCTTCAATTATAAACTGTTAGGCGCAGGAACTAAGCTTTCCAGTGTGTTTACAAACACCATGTAGCCCATGCTGGCTGGTATTTTAATATACAAAATAATATTTCCTAACGTACCATCTTCCTCTCCAGATGTTATTCTCACTTAGACAGGGGACTCAAGACAAAGTACAAAAAGAAGCTGTAATTTCTTAAATTTTAAAACTTTTTCAAGTATACATCAGGATACAATGTGGAGTAGACCAAAAAGGCCTGAAAGAAGTAGGACTAGCTTTGAGCAAAGTTTGGAAATAATTTTCAGACAGTTCTTCGTCCTCTTTCTCTTTTTTCTTTCTCTTTTTTCTCTTTTTATCTCTTTTTCTTTCTCCATCTCCTTCTCCTTCTCCTTCCCTTGTGCAAAAAGGGCTAGAGTGACAAATAAATACAAAGATTTGCCAGAGCTGAAATGCTGTTCCACAAACTGCTGAGATTTGAGACTATAAAGAGAAAGGGAAAAGAAACAATTCTATAGTTAATAAGACCTTTTTCTAGTTCAGCACCTCCATTGAAAACACTCTTTATTTCATATACTGCATATACTACTTTAAGGAGAGGAAAACCTTTTGCAAATAATTGCTTCCCCTATGGGTAGTTTCTAGAGGTGAAGTGTTTCAGCAAAAATGTGCACTTTCCATTCAGCAGAGTCAGAATCATCTTCTGTGATTGAAACCATCAAGTTAAAAGTGGAAAAGTGCAGATTACAGGCTTCCTGCATTTAAAAAAAATAAATAATAATTTTTGTTAGACAGTAAAGTTTATATGTCATATATATCATAGAACCATAGAATAGTTAGGGTTGGAAAGGACCTTAAGATCATCTAGTTCCAACCCCCCTGCCATGAGCAGGGACACCACACACTAAACTATGTCGCCCAAGGCTCTGTCCAGCCTGGCCTTGAACACCGCCAGGGTTGGAGCATTCACAACTTCCTTGGCCAACCTATTCCAGTGCCTCACCACCCTCACTGTGAAGAACTTCCTTATATATAACCTAAAGTTCCACTGTTTAAGTTTAAAGCCATTGTTTAATTTTAAAGCCATATACCTATATGGGATACTTATGGGTTACATACTCCCTCTTGTCTTGATCCCCAGTATGAAGAGCTCTACATTTACAGAACTGCCCTAAATATTAATGAAAGCAAATAGGCTAAATCTGTGTTTGCCCTTCATAAACCTGTGAGAATATAGGTCTGCTACAAAGACTGGCTTATAACCCAAAAGGTAATATATTCCACCCAAAGATCTATTATGCCATTCAATAAAACTACATTCAAGTGATTAATTATTATTCATGGGTGCCTTCTATGAGATTTCTGCATTCTTTCTTGCCCAACATGAGCTCCAATCTTTTACTGATACAATCTACTCTGTAGAGAAGCATATACTACACCAGGGGGAGAGCTGATAACTTGCAGGATGGAGTTATGCTAAAGCTGGTATATAAATGCTTTAATTGGATTTGAATTATGTCCAAGAGGCAACTGGATATTGTATACAAGCCTTTTTCAACCAGCTATCTAGACAGAATTAAAAATCCTGAAGCTGCTAGCCCAAACCAAGGAAGTGAGGAATAAAAAGCAAGACTGCAGTAACCACTCCTCGCAGATTTCCAGCACTGTCTTGATTTCCCAGCTAATCCTGAAAGCTTTAATTTTTTCTCCTGTGATGCTGGTATCCTTGAACATTTTCTCTACACCTTGATTCCACAGTTTCCAACCAGTTCTCTTCTGCATTCATTCATATCCCTTGGTCATAAGTAACTGCCTCCAAACATCTCTATTCTCCCTGACATTTTTGTTTCATGAATGCCATAAACACACATTTCAGCAAATTCAATTTGTCAAGCCTTTGATTGCTTTTATTCTCTACATAGTGCTAGTGATTCCTGAAGAGAGAAACAACAGGCAGGAAATCCATTACTGAGTCAAGAAATTGTCATCTAAATTGAGTATATAGGAGGGAAAGTTTCAAGATAATACACACTTAGTTTCCCACCATATGGCTGTGTCAGGCTGGTTATCATCAGTAAAGACATACCCTTAAAGTACACAGGAAAAGTTCAGCTACTTTAAGGGGTTTTATAAGAACTTCTTATCTCAAAGCAAGTTTGCCTTATCTCCTGGCAATACCAGAAAAAAAGGAGGTTCATCTTCTTAAAATAGTGCAAAAAAGTGAACAATCGTGACCTGGAAAACTCAAAAAGAAAGAGATAGTGCTCGATTTTTGTTTCTCTCACAGTGAGACTCCGTTACTAAACAGTTCATTTTCGTACTGCTATAGCTCCGAATTTCTACAGATTCTTTTATCAGAGGATCTCACCGCAGACAGCACTCACCAGGACCTCATCAAAGCCTCCTGCTTCCCTATCAGGGAGTTGAGCAAGTTATGCATCACAGTGTAGTTCTATGAGGAGCACAAGCGACATGACTCGAAGCAGAGCAAGAGCTAGACCCAAGGAGCCTCATTCACAAGCCTTTGCTCTGGCTGCTAGGTATGCTCATCCCTACCTAATGAGAGCAAGAAAGGGGCTTCAAGCAGGAATTCTCCATGAAAAAGGATGATTTTCATTCTACAAGAATGTTTTTCCATCTTAGGAACACTAAGGACCTGCATGACCCTGTGCAGTATGGAGATTTCAGTTTTTAATGATCATACATGAATTACAAAGGACCACTGCTTCCACACTTGAAACAGTTTTGTAGAGATAGTTCTACTAGTACAGCTTGGAGACAAAAATCATGCATCGATACAAAAGCAGAGTGCAACTGTACTTTGTAAATCATAGCTCCTTGGAAAATTGTTTGTCATGAATTAGCTGTTACCTGTCAGCTTTTACCTGTGAGCTGTCACCTGCCTCTGACAACACCCATCAACTGTGCTTAATAGTTCCAAGCAGCCAAAAAGGAGCACAAGGTTTTTCCAACTGATGAAGATCACCACATCATCCAAAACAGCTGCCTAAAAGCAAATGGGAAATTGTTTTCTTCTGTCTGTGTCTTTCCTTTCTTGAGTATGTGTCTCCATGTCTCAGTCCTTTTTTTTTTCCCTTTCTTTTTTAATCTCTTCCCTCACCTACCCCCATTTCTTCTCCCTGGTGAAGAGAACCTACCTAGCTTTCTGCTGTTACATTATTTTGCAAAAGTGAAATGGAGGAGAAGACCTGCTCACATCACTGGATACACTTTCTTTTTTCCCTCCAATTATTAATTTTAGACAAATCCTTGAATTCTTTTTTCCTTATGAAAACTCTTAGAGTGTAAGTGACAGTGTGATGATGATGATGATGATGTAAGTTAGGTATAGAAGCTAGAAAATAGATCAGATCAGGAATTTCCTAATAATAAAAAAAGTTATAAGACTTGATATGCACCAGTTGTTACAGCTGTAACTGGAGCTGTACAGTTGTCACTAGGAGAACTCTTCTGAATTTAACATTTTTTCCTTTATAAATTCTCCTTATCCTCTCTTATATTTTATATTGAGCTCTGTTCATTGTAAATACACAGTTTATAACAAACTTTGGCCAGAGGTCTGTGCAGACAGACATTAGTCAAACAGGACACGCAAAGCTGTTGGGAATCATAATGCCATTAATATTTCATTAGTTATAAAATATGGAATAAAAATTTGGGGTTATATTCTGCTAAGCAAAGCAGTAACAATATTTTTTTTTTAAGTAATTAGGTTACATTTGTGCTTCAGTCAGTGTGGTACTCCAAGACTGACGATGTGACACAGAAATGCCAGTAGGAAGAATGAAATTAGCCCGTGATAAGCTCTCATTAAAAGTGAAATCTGAACAATTACAGTTCCACCTTTTACTGGAAGGATAAAGGATTCTTCCTTCGAAATCTCCAATGTATTTTCTCCTCTGACAATGGTATCATGAATGTCCCAAGTTCCTTTCAAATCCATCAGCTGTCTTATGCACTGTAATTTATTTTCTTTTTCTGCAGAGATTTAGACAAATTGGAAAAGGACCAAAAAGCAAAGTCAACCAACAGCTGCGAAATATGTAAATAGCAAATGTATTAGCATAAGCATTATTAGCCTTTATAAAATAAGGGTGTTTTCTTATGCAGACTTGTGAATACCTTTCTCTAAAAGTCACAGACAAGCACTGAAATACATATTCACAGGCTACCTTTCCTCTGAAATATAACTGCAGGTATTGAGCAGAGCTGCACTGAAGTATCAGCAATAGGAAAGATTTGTGAGATAGCATTATACCAACCCATAATGTGTAACTTTGAAAGTATCATCCTTGCAGAAAAATACTCAAGTTTCCTAAATTTGATACACATGGAACATTTAAAAAACCCCAAATATTATGTGTACAGACCTGAATGCATTGCCTATGCATATGTCTATAGCATAGCCTACAGCTAAGCAGAATTTTCTTGTCAGTGATTGTTGACTGAAGACCTACATAGTTACAAACTTGAAAATCAAAGGAAATTTTCCACATAATTGTTACTGCAATTGTTTCAGTCAATATATTCCTGACGAAAAACTTGCCTCTAACAATTTTTCACATTTTTGTTCATCTCTTGTCTAAAAAGAAAGATTCATATTTTGGTTTTGGTGCTTTGAAAGAATATAGACATATGTGTGGATATTTTTACATACATAGCACTACGATAGTGTTAAATACATAGTATTCTGAAGTATAAATATAAATAAATACAAACATAAATACAAACACAAACACAAATATAAATACAAATACAAATACAAATATAAACATAATCATAAACATAAATATAAATATAAATATAAATATAGGAAAGGGGATATTTTAAGGGTTTGGGACTATAAATTCAGAAAATTATGTTCTAGATTCAAATCTTCCTTGAGATCAGTTTGCCATATCTGTCAGTATTTCTATTCACATCTTACTGCCTTTATACCAGTAAGACATGCCTGACTTCACTTAGTAAATAAAAGAGTATTGGTAAATTACTAGGTATTACTTAGTATCACGAAAGTACTCCTTGACCAGAGTATGACCAACAGAGTTATAGGAAGGTAATTTCTCAAAGTAATTTCTAAACAGTACAGGTTGTTGTTTTCCTTACATCTGTTGCTACCCCATAAGCAACAGCATAGAGAAGGTCTGAAAACTTGTATTACTAAATGAATATAACCTTTTTTTTTAATAAGAAATGATACATAACAAAAGGAGAGGAAATTCAGCAGACTAATCTCAAATAATTTTGTATTTTTCATCACTGCAGAAAGAGTTACTCACCATGACAAAATGGATTTGTTGGTTATAAGAACTGACAGTGAAACCTAAAGCATTTTCAAATGGAATTATGAGAATATCATCATCACAGTACTGTGGATATAAAGTGATTTTGATTGCTAGATTGCAAAGTAGGTCCTTGACGACCTATGCTAATATGAAGTGTCAGTTTTACAACTGATGGCGGTATTAAAGATGCAGTATTCCTTACAGTATCATGTAAATTTGGACAGTTTACACTTCATTAAAAGGTATACAAATAGATTTTCATCTGCAACTGGTAGAACATACTTAAGTCAAAATACTTTTGAATTTTTTTGAAATTTAAGAAAAATGAATTGTAGGTGTTGGGGTGCATGAGACCAGTGGGAGCTGCATTGCCTATGTGCTGCTTCATACTGCTGCTTGGCCAGCTTTGGAAAGGACATTGCAGCAGCATCATATTCATTCTGCTCATCTGTAAGACTCCTATTTACCTGAAGCATGGCTAGGACTGGGATGCTGAAATACAAATGTTTCCCAGTGGTAGTTTTCTTCCATGTATTTAGCATTCAACAAAGTATGATCCAGTAAGCAATGCAGTATATACAATGAACATTATTTTCCCTGTATTTCATCAGCATAATTCTTCCTCCAGATACTACCAGCGACTCCACTGGTGAGAATAAGAATACCCTTGTGCCATGCTGTAGGTGAACTGTGGACTTAGGGCTGTATCTTGACAGCAAAGAAGTCTGCTTTCACCATTGGTTTCACTGCAGTCAGGATTGTGTCCCAGGTCTTGTTTATTGTTTATCTGTTTTCAGAAATATTTTGCAGCTTTCAGTTTCAAAACCATGAGTGGAATTTATCTTAGTTTAAACATGAAGCCAGATGTGCAAGCATTTTACTATTCTACCTTCTAATAGCAAAAGTAACCTTGGCTTTGCATTCCTCTGATTGGAAATAATCTTGATGTATAGCAAGACTCTTGAAATGCACAGCTGCATCTTTGCTTTCCAGAGCACAAAGAGCACTCCCCTTGGGGGAGATTTATTTCAGTTATAGTTATATACAAGTAGCAGTTCAGAAGAAGGCTTTTTAGTTTTACTTTCTCTATTCTTGTTTCTAAAAAAATTAATACAGTGAATTTACGAAGTATTTTATTATACATTCAAGCTCTACTGTGTAATTGTTTCATTCCTATTTCCAGCTACTCATGGCAACTGCAGAATTTCAACCAAAAACACTTTATGTGGAGAATACAGAAATCTTACGTCAACATTGTAAAACTTTGTGCACTTTGAATGTGTGCTCCTGGTGGCCGTGTTGGGCAGTCTAGTCTCTTTGTCCTGGCCTCTCCAAAAATGCCTTCTGCTGCCTCATTTCTTAAGTGGAGACAGGAGGTTTAACATAGTAAAAGTTTAGAAAATGTCAAAATGAATTTGATAATAGGTAAATGGAAAGTTTCAAATCGCCTCGTGTAAAGGTTAGTTTCCTATAAAAGTAACTGGCAGGTTTTTATAAAACAAAGCTCTCAGTAATTTTGGTAAAATTACTGGATCATTCAGCTTATTTTTAGCAAATAGAAGGCACCAGTATGTGCACAATAACATGCATTCTGCTTGGCTGAGGACCAGTCCCAGCGGTTCTTCGTCTTCACTTGGAAGCTGCTGTTCTGTAGGGTCTTTGAGCTCAGAACTGTGTGAGTTTTGGGAAGAACTACCTGTATCACTGTGTTTGTTTGACATAGGGATACATTGCTAATGAAATCCCTTCTTACGTGTTTAATGTTCTTCACAGATCTTTCCTCTTTTGAAGTTTTCTACTAACAGTTTGTCTATCACATAAGCACACCTGTTTAGAGGTTCTGTGCTAGTATTCAAAGAGCCAGTGACATAATTACAAATATCCTATACTGCATAGACCCAGACTGCTGACAGCAGATTCTTCCTAAAACGAACATTGCTTTGCTGTGCTTACCAAAAATACATGTCTGCACTTAGGTTTATCTTTCTGGTGATCATATATTTAAGAACTTTAAGGCTTGATTCAACACCTTCCAAGTTTCATTTGTAAACTACAATGAAAACAATGCTAGATGCTGAACTGTTTAACACAACATCATAATTAATGCCATGAGATTCTGTATGAAGTTCTGCAAGACAAAGACGAGACATCTATTCAGGAACAAAAGCCAGTTCAGACTTAATGAGATTAGCTTTGAAGGAAACTGCCTCATTGACAGGCACTTCCGCTTGATCAGAAACAATAGCTTACAAAAAAAGATATTGCTAACTTACTTAAAATATATGGCTATCTTAACATAGCAAGTTGTTCCCTAATTTGTCACGGTTTGACCATGGTTGTGCTTCTTTCACTTTGCTACTTGAGGCCAATTCTGGGAAATATTAAGTTGACTGCAAGCAGAAATGGAAACAGAATGAACCAATCTCACAACAGCTCCAAAGAGTAATTCTAGCTGGATGACCAAGAGAAAAGGCTTGTGTTCTTTCAAACCTAAAAGCTTACTGAGACTATCAAGATTTGATTGCTTTCTGTAGATTAAAGTAATTCTGTCTCTTTTAAGAATTCCATTAAAATCTTGAAAGGATTTGAGTAAAAAATCATTTCTCCAAGTTCGCAGTGGAGCAGCACCAGTTTTAAAGTTTTTGGATTTCAGAAGTTGTGCTGGTGCAATAATTCACATTTAGATAGCACCTCTCATCTTGAAGGATCCCAGATCACTCTACAAAATCTTAAGGGTGTGAAGGAATTACCTCCTTCAACCACCCAATTAAAGATATGCAGCAATCTATAAAGTAGAACACTGAAGCCCACGTCTCAACTCTTAACACAGCCGATGAACACAAATACAACAGGAACACCAAATCCAAAGGGTTGTTCCCACTCAGTGGGATCTCTAGACTGTATTTTAGATAAGCAGGGTAGCAGTATTTGAGCAGGTCATGGCTGTTATACCAAAACAGGCATGACATTCAGTGGCATCTATATCTATTTTTTGGAAAATATCTTTGCCCTAGAGTATTAGTTCAGTATTGACTCAAGTGAACTATGAATTACTCAGCTGCTACCATTACAGTCCATGCTGCCTTTAGGGATCAGTCCGCTAGGAGGCAGGTAGCTTTAGTCCAAATTCTTCCGAAGTGGTAAGGAGCTACCCACAGACAAAATGCTTTTTCCTCATTTCTCTCACCACATCCACGTATTTCCAGAAGGCTAAGACAAAATTGCTGTCCTCCAGTGCATTCTCTGTGTTCTTTCTGCCTTGAAGTACCTGCTTGTAGTATTAAATCCACTTCTGTCTTCCTTCTGTCTCGGGAAGATAATATATGCTCATATGTTGCATCACCGTCCTACAGATGCTGATGTGACAGACCTTGCCCCATTTATACCATGAAACATGCATGGTATGATATTCTGTTTTAGAGCCACATTAACGTGTTAGTAAAGCAAAGGGTGGTTTATGTACCTTTTTGATTTTGGTAGGCCAATGGAAATCACATCTGGTTTGGGATGTTTTGCAATTCACTCTGGATGAGATAATAAAAGAGATAATAAACCAGAAAATCTTAGAACATTTCAAAATCAGCAAAGGAAGTGTGACTAAATTCAGCCATGGACTTGTTCCAGTTTCTTATAATTCCAGCAAAGTAGCTGTATGTGAAAACAAATCAGTTATTTTACTGCATTTCATCTCGTAAAATGCAAATACTTTGAAACCACCTGCACGAAAAGTACTTTAAATGGGTTTACCTGCATTTGCCTTCACTTACCACCAGTTGTTGTTATTGGTAACGTACATCCTTCTGGCAAAATCTTGCCCTTCTTGATAATAAAAGATATTTTACAATTGAATTGAATAAAAGCACTGACCAATTCACTTAAATACAGCCATTAAACTTTCCCTTTCATTGTACTTAAGCTACAAATATTGTCACTAACTTTCACAATTTTAAAGCATTAACAATGTTGTCTTCATCATAACTGATGTTATGTTAAAGGAACATTACCACCATCTTACCATCTGTTTCACTTTGCCTAGAAATGGACAGGAATCTAGCAGGAATACATACATGTACCACATAGGAAGTCAGGAAAGAGGGGAGGACAAAAAAAAAACCCCTGCAATAAAAAGTAGGAATTGCACTTCAGTAATTTGAAATGGAGCACAGAAATTGATTCTGCATTTTTAAATAACTTGAGAAATGTATTTCATCTTTAATTCCCCATTTTCCTATTCAGAACAAGTGCTGCCCAGGACTGGTTTTCGAGCGGATTCTTCTGGCAAGTATTCTTCAGCCTTCATTGTTCTGTAAACTAGTTGTCCTTCATTTTATGTTTTAGTTATTCTTCTTTCTTTAAGCATTTCTCTAGATGATGGCCAGTCATGACTGCCCAGTCACCATTTTATTTTTTATGAGCTTTGTGGGGTTACAGAGTGCTAATTCTTAATCTTTTCATAATAGATTTACATTTTGAGCAAGGAAAAGTGTTTTCTTTTCCTCAGCCAGTCTTTGTGTATGTTTCACAATGTTTTATGTGTACTTTCATACATTAGTGTTCACTCTAACATAAAAATGCATCTTGATATCTCACGCCCAAATCTAAGCTTAAGCGATATTTTTTGTAAACCTAAATGAATTCTATCTGGATTTTCAATAGAACTGATGTATTTTGCAGACCCACCCATTCCTTGCTCCCATTCATATATCCTGTTCTGTAAAAATCTAAAAGAAAAAGCTTTCAAAACCAGGTTTTTCAGGTGTTTGAATCCACATTGGTCTTGTAAAGCAGCAATGGACTTGTTTACGAATCAGCAATATTTGATTTCCTGATGTTAAGTGAACTGTTAAAACAAGCATCCCATTCAAAAAGGCTGTTTTGACAATCCCATTAAAGTCCTTTCTAATCGTACACAGGTTGGACAGACATCTTTAAGTATGATAGTGGGCTGGTTTTGCATACTGCAGTAGAGTTTATATGTTGAATAACTGTTAGCACACAAATTCTTTTCTTCTATTTTTTTTCTTTGCTTTACTGATTTTTACATTGAGCTCTTTATTTTCCAGCTTTTCCTCTCTATAACTATCAAGAGGAAGCATGTAGGTTTTTAAAAGAGCTACTCACGTCGGGAACCAGCAGAGCCTGTTTTCAGGCTTTTCACATCTTTCAAGATGTGAAACTCAGACAAAAAGTTATTGTAGATTTGTGTCAATCACAATTCACAATTCATAGTAATGATTTATATGGAACAAAAATCTTCACCATCTTCAGCAAAGGAGTCCAAATTAATCTTTATTTTTAGTGGGATATTTGAGTACACCCAGAAAGGCTGTAAAATTATTACAACTGAGTTCTTCATCCTTGTTTTAATTGCAATATAGAAAAGATATAAGAAAGAAAAAATTCCATCTCGACATTTACAGCATCATCGCAGCTACCAGGTTTATCAATATAAAAATCACATAAGACTACAGTACAGAAATGTAGCTGAGAGTTAATAATCACATCTTCACCTGTGAGATCTCACTATTTTTCAGTAACAATCTATACTGCTACCTTTACATTCCCTGTCATGCAGGAAGCAGAAAATAGGATTTCCCAATGCTCTTTATTGTCCTTACTGTGCAGCAATGATCAGATCACAGCTTGTCCAATACCATTCTCAAATTCATGGGGGAGCCGGTTGGTTTTATCTCCTAGCAAAATGAATTGTTGTTTGGGGTTTTTTTATCTTCTAGGCCAAATTATCAGTTAAGAAATTTTTCCTTTACACGAAAAGAAGCAGCACAATGCTGTACCTATGAAAAAGACAATGAAGTTACAAGCAGGCAAAGCTAAAGTTCTTTTTCTAATATAAACGTGTAGAGAGGCAAGGGAGAACAGGCCACACTGTTATTCTTACATAAGATACCCATATTATATGATCAGAAATATTGTCTTTAAGCTGAAACTCTCCTTTCAGTGAAACTGCTAGGAGATGGGATGTTCACGTGTATTAAGTTGACTGGAAGGATAAGCAAACTATGCAAAAGACTGCACTAATTCAGCCTTGGCTTGACTGCCTTGTCTGCAAACCCATTCGTTTCTTCTTACTTGGCATGAACCACAAGGTGCTAATCTAGTTTATCAAAAGGAAAATAAAAGGCACATTTTTCCATAAAGAAGTGATATTAAGCAAGAGTTTGCAGTATAATGCAAGGCACAGGAGCATCATTTTTCTGTAAGTATAGGTAAGTTTCTTTGTATGATCAACTGAAAATCTGCTCGAGCAAGAAAAAGCAAAGTTTAGTTTATCTAAAAATCTTTTGTGGGGAAAAAAAAAGACCACAAGCTTCAAGAAGCAAGTACTGAAGAAATATTAGATGTAATCTAATATTTAGATGTAATCTAATTAGATGTAAAAATTAGATGTAATCACTTACAAGGGTAAGAATACTTGATGATTATAGTTTCAGGAATATTTAAACTGCTGCCACATAATAGTAGGGGCTTTTAGTAAATCTACCAAGCATGAGCTCCTGTAATAGAACCACACTGTAGGGAACTTTCCTGTCCTTCAGAAACAAAAGAGTGATCTCAGCAGCAGCAAGAACATATTTTCAATTACAGGCTAACTGCTGATATGGAGATAAACTGAGACCTAATGCAAAAGGAGTTTACCAAAAGTTGATTGTGTCAGGCTAACCCGTTAATTAGTTTTTCACACCACAAAAGCAGTGTATGCTTAATCAATCTAGACTTCAACTAGACATTTTACAAAATGCCTGTTAAAACTGAAGCACTTCCAGGTTAGCCTGGAAAAGACAGTTCCAAGCACAAAATGTAAAGAGGAATGGCTAGAAAGCAGGTAAGCAGTTCTACTAAAAGGACAGTTTCTAACTGAAAGGATAATATTAGCAGAGAGCCTTGCATTAAGTCTTGTGTTATTGTTATTAATGACCTAAGCATAAAAACTAAGGGTGGAAATAGGTCCACGTTCAGACATGTTACTTCAGGTATCTATGGTGTAGTTGTCTCCAGACCAATGGAGACCTGATCAGTGCAGCCAATGGAGTCGTATCATAGCAAGCGTGAAAGCTGAAAAAACCAGCAACAGCAGTTGAGGAAATGCTCTTAAGTGCAGTAGCAGTCAGTGGTGAAAGTATGGTATTACTGTGGAAGAATAAGTAAAATCATGTGGTGCAATCCATCAGTAAATATTCTGAATGAGGCAGGTGGCCTAGTGACGAAGGCCACAGACAAACTCAGGTACCAGAATCTTCTCTGCCTCTGTCTTCACTGGAAAGGTCTGTGTGCTATTAGCTTACAGATGCTTGCAGTAACAGGGAGCTGGGCTAGGCAACCCAGGGGTCCTTTCCAGTCCCTTGTCTCGTTTGCTTGGTGAGATAGAAAAGAGCGTTATATTTTAAAAGCAGCTTTCAGTGCACTGGTAAGAGTTGGCAGATGATGGGTTCCGTAGACTCCAACTATTTAGGAAGGAAGGCTCTTCTGAACAAGCGTGATAGCACAGTCATTTAATCCCAAGGCTTCCAAACTGTTAGAGATCATAGAAAAGTATGTCCATATACAGTAATTTTAGCCTAAACCTTTTCATGGTCAACCTGGCTTACCTTTTCCATTCTAAACGTGTAAAAAAACCAGCCTCTTTTAAAAGAACACTGCTTCTTACTTTGGCGTCTGGTGTCAACATTGGTTTGAATCAGCTTTGTCAATGTGCATGTTTGAGGGATGTTTTCATCTCTGTGTGCAAGATCATGTATTCTTCACAACCTGACATTCTTATACTTTCTTAACGTATTCCCAGCTGTGCATATTCATTTATGTGTGTGCAAATAAAGGTAATGCTTAGTTTGTGGCAGACTGCTGGAAACAGTGCCTTTGAGTGTTAGACCTGGGCTACAAACAGTGATCATACTGTGTCTATCTTCAAATCCCTCTCCCTAGTACTAAGCCCCACTTTGTTACACTTAGGCACAGCAAATCAGGTAGAGATAAGGTATTCCTGTTGTCTTAAAATTCTCTTGCGTCTTGCAACATTTAAACAACTTTTGCATTAACATACTGTGCATGCAAAAACTTCATATGGTCTTTTATTCTCCGTTGAGACACTTACCAAATAAATTGAAAAAAGTCAGGATAATAAGCTGTTAGGATCTGTTTGGGTTTGTTTTCTAAATATATGAGAAGCAGCATAGTTAGGGAAAGGTAATGCTTTTATTTTACCAGTTGAAGTACTTGCAATTCAGTCTCACTTGTACAATAAACATTGCTGAGATAATGCACTATGCTGCTGCCTGGAGAGGTCATAGTGTAGAGCATGTAGTTCTGTGCCTCTTGTCTTTGCAAGATCTGACTGAAAGTGCATCAGCTTTAATCCTAGACTAAACTGCCCAATTCTGCAGTTTGTGAGGTGTCCACTGATGGCTCTGGAGGGGATCTGTAAATGAGTTGCTGAAGTATCGTGTTTAAGCCATCTGTAGTCCCTCCCCTCCTGAGGAACCAATGCACAACTGGTGACACTATGAACAGTTTGCTGAAATAAACCTACTCATCCCTTTTTGTTTGTTGGGGTTGACAACAAGCAGACACTGGCCGAAACCTATCACAATTTACAGACCAGAGTGCGATCTGTATGAAAGACCATTCCTTCTAACCACTGCCCTGCTTTAGGTAATGAGCCTAAAGCATCTCTGAACATGCAGACAAAGCAATAGTCAAAATAGAGAACTTCTTAGTCCTCTAGCTGCTTACAGTTACACTTTAATTTTTATTTAGATTTTTCTTTCATATTTTGAGGGCATCAAGACCCCCACCAAATGGGCTCACTCAAATGAAGCTAAAGACTCTTTTATAAGACACTGACTTTTAAAAGCCACCATGTTCCTCAACTGATATATTCCAGGGGAGAATATATGTTTACAGGCAAGTTATGCAGGCATATGGAAGCACAATCTTAATGATTCATAAAGCTGTTGAGACTTTAATTGAGTAGCATTAAGGAGTTCAAGTTAATGACTTAGAGTCTTATAATGATAGCTTTCGTCAAAACTCTTTATTGAAGGTATTACCTGAAAGTAGAGTGCTTAAAAGCTGCGTTACATAAAAAGACATACTGCTTTATATCTGTATGTGGAACTTAAATGGCCTGTAATGATTATTCATCTTTTGTAAGCTGATTGATTCTATTTCTGTGTATCTTCGTCTCCCATTTCAGTTTATTTTCTTTAGGTTTTAATGAAGTGCAAGGAAAACAAAAATCAAACACCACAGGTGGATGAACAGCAGTATATTATGCAGTCAGTCATAGGAAGAAGGCACCTATAATAGAGTTTATAGACAGACTTTTCCAGTACTATTCTCCTGTGAATGCATTCTTGCTTGGTTTAGCGTATTCTGCTGAACATAATCATCCTTCAAGAAATACCTACATTTTCAAGTCTCCTCCTTTTCTGTGTACAGTACATTGTGTCCCATTTGTTTCCACCAGCTCTAACCAGGATGCCATTAGTCATGTGCAGTGAACATGAGGTGGGAGGGAAGATGGTGCAAATTCTCAAGACAAAGCCAAAATGTTTTGCTCAGTGGGATTTCCTTTTAAACCAGGTCCCGATTACAAGGAGCTGGATGTTCACCTTCGGAGAATGGAGTCTGGTTTTGGCTTCAGGATCCTGGGAGGAGATGAGCCTGGACAGCCTGTGAGTTATTTTTTCTGACTTTCCTTTTTATAACTCTAAAATCTGTGTAAAGGTCAGAAAAATGTTACTACATAGCTGAACCCACATGAACACTGTGTTAAGGCTATAAGTAAAATGGCTTCTTTATTCATCCATAGAAAAAGACAGGACTCTCAGGTTGTCCTCATCTGAAAGATGTCACAGTTAATTAAGTTAAAATCAGAAGAAATTAAGTTAGAAACAGTGCATCGCTCAGCCCTTTACTGCAGAGTGTGACCTGGCATCTTTTAATCTTGACTTTCCAAAACTGAGTTTAAGCAGGAGATTTAAAAAATCAGATTATGTAAGACTATATATGACTGTGTTCAATGTAGACAGACTATATATATATGCACATAAGATCAAAAGGTACTGTTGAGAATGCAGTTTATTTCCAGAAGCACAGAAGGCCCCACCAGGGAATGGTAGTCCATGTTCCAGGTTAGACAACAACATCATGTGATGCATCAGGCATAAAAATTATAGCTTTATATCATTGGGAGGGACACATCCCTGTAACCAAATGAAAAGTAACAAAACCAACATGAATTCATTACATAAAGTAAATAAAGTATAAAATAAAACATATACACAAATTTTAAAGGAAATGTGTACACATTTTGGTAAATTAGTAATACATACAAGTACTATAATTTGGAAAGAGCAGGCAGAATTAGTACTCCTTCAGAATAACTTTGATGATGTAACTATGGTTTGTCAGTGAGGACTAATCCCAAGTCAATACTGACATTTTATTATCACAACCTTATACATTGTCTTGCGTTGCCACATTTCTGAGATAATGTATAAGTAGTTGATAGATATATTCCATGTTCAAATTCATATGGAATAATACATTTGTCATTCAAGCACTAACATTAACTAACACATGGCTCTAAGAAACAAAGAAGTTCCTCTATTTTAAAATCGTTAACATCTGTCGAAGCACTGATAAATATTAATAGTTTACTGATGCCTCCTGTGAAAAGAAACAAATGTACTGTATTCTAAAGAAGGTGATTCAAGTGCTGATTGAAATGCAGAGGCCCTGTTTTAGAATAACTGTTTTGGAATGGATTTCGAAAGCTAAATAAGGTATATATACTTTTTGAAAGCTAAATAAGGTATAACTGTACAGAAAGGCTTAAAACAACACTGTTTCATCATCTGCATTTGCAATGTGCCTGAAGACCCTCTGACATCTAACTATCTTCCATGCAGTATGTCCCAGCACACATAAAATGAGGCATTGAGCTATCATGCACATTCTCAACCTGAGCATTTTTCCTGTCCTTTCGGGATGGCCCAGCTAGTATGGATTCTCAGAGATCAGCTATCGAGTGAAGCCAAAGCAGAAATCTGTTAGGAGCTACAGGAAATACCCATTTTATCATTTTATCCTGCAAAGAATTGGCACTGGTGGAAAATTTGGAAATCTCCCTCTACCTGTGTTGGACAGTAGTGTATAGTGACATTTTCAGCCTCTCAGGAAAGTGTTCCTGGCTACAAAGCTACTCAGTATTCTAGGAAAGTCTGCCTTGGTGTCTCCTTTAGGGCTTTTTTCATTACAAGTTGATAATTAAGTAGGCACAGACTGAGTGTCTGACTGGCTCTGCAGTTTGGATGTTTATGAAATTCTCGTGGAGAAAAGTGCAGCTCAAATGCCTCATCTAAAAGCTCATTGCTTACATAAAATGGAATGATTTCAACCTGAAGGACTGAGAAAAAAACTGGTTTAGAATATCTGATTCTGATGGTTAAGAATACATGCTGTAGTTCAGGGAGACCTGAATATATGTCTCTTCTCAACAACCCGATTGAGCAGGAGCTTGGAAACAAGTCTTTTGCCTCCCAGCTGCATGCATTATGCACTGAACTGTTACAGAGGAAGCAGCTCTTTCTAGTTTCTTTTCAGCAAAGGACTGACCTGGCTTTACTGTGAAAAGTCAAAGAGTTGTAGCTGGATACCAAGTACAGAGATAAGCACCTTGCTATTTTTGGAGAGCAGGACCAAAAATGCTGCCTTCTGTTAGCCACCTTCTAAGATGCTTCATTGTCCTGCTGGACAATTGCTCTTAGCCTGCACTTAGCCTCAAGGCTGCTATCTCTATTTCAGAGCTTGCAAATACAAAAACATTTTTCCCCAAGATATATCAATCTAGCAGGGCTCTTTGTGCCCACAAAGCAAGTCTCAAAACCCTCAGGGATAAATAAGATTCTGGCTTGAGGCTGAGGACCCTATGAAGTGAAAAGGCACATGCTTAGAGCTAGGTGTTGCAGTGCTGAACATCTCAGTTCTCACTCCCTCTTTGACGCCCATCTGTTTATTTTCATTGCTCAAATTCATCACAAAAAAAAAAAAAAAAACAAAACCCAAATGATAGATGTATCCACTTTTTTTTAGTTTCCATCTATTTTTTATTCAAAATACAAGAATTCTTAACTCTGTTTTATCTACTCCACTGCTTTCCCTGGTCCCACATGGACAGCCCACCTGCAGCCTCCCATTCCTTTCACCTCCAGAAAAGGAGAGGCAGTTTCTGTCTGTCCTCCAAACCCCTGCTTTTCATATGAAACAAGAACTGAGACACTTTGAAGTGTTTGTTTCAGCTCTCCTGCTGTGCAGTCACGTAACACAGAACAAAAGGAAGCTTTCATTGCCTTTTGTCTTTGTGGTTTGGTTACTAAAAAGGAATATGGATTCTTCAGCATTAGGCAATAAATTTTTCAAAGCAGCAGAATCCACACACAATTTTTTTAGAAGGACAATACTGACACTAGGGAGAGACTGTCGATTAGTTTCCTTCTAGTTGTATGAGCTACCTGGCACCTTAGATGGAGAAAAGGCTGCTGGACTATTCCACTTTCCATATTTGTAAGCATAAATATGCTTTCCAAAGGAAAGACTTAAATTTTATTATCGAGAGATTTCAAATATCAAGACTGTGGGTTGTGCCATTTCCAGTCACCTCTCAAATCTCACAAGATCATACCACCATAGGTATTTATCACATCTCCCAGTAACTTGAGTTAATCCAACTCTGTTACAGTGAATATCACTGAGAGGTTGCAAGTATGTGTAAACTGGAACTTTACTGAACTTGCAAATTGCTGTCCCAAAGCAGAGAAGTATTTTGCATACTTCTGTGCAGCTCAAACTCAAGATCACAGGAACATACACGTAATTGCACTTAAAGTTTCACCTTTTCAGCACAGATTGACTGGGATTCTTCTCAAAAATACCTGCAAGATGTATGTCTATAATCCTTTTATGATCAATGCCAAAAACCAGACATTTGTAAGACGTAACAGATGCCCATAGAGCAAAACGTTAGGGTAATGTAGACCATGCCTTAGAAATTCCTGGTTTTAACAGTGATTAGACAGGGTTCAGGTGATTACCTTGGATTTAGAAATCACAGACACTTAAAATTAGGTGAGATGAATCAGACTTTTTTAAATTTTACTGTGTCCTGTGAAGCTACTGTGTTATATTCAGAGAAACTGAAAGACAAAGTCAAGTAATTAACCAAGACTCACAAAGAAAGTTAGGATCAAAACAGATTAACATGTATGAGTTAATAGACCCAGGCTTCAATTGCACATTATGCTCTGTCACAATCTTCCTAATCCCAGCATTTCTCACCTTTAATCTCAAGCAACAGGTGGAACTTTTCCCTTTTCTCTACAACACTCTTTATTGCCTACATGTCATCATCCTTTTCCTCATACATTCAAAGCAATATCATGCCAGTACGAAACTGCATTATAGAGGTAATATAATCCTGATAAATAATTTTCCAGTTTGTCTTTTGCTTGTAGAATTTATAACTTTATGGAAACTACTCAGCTGTGAAATGAGAAGATACTGGATAAGAAACAAGTTCAGACACAGAAAATGAAAAAGAAGGAAAATTATATTATTCTTGCAGTTAAATATACCGAATAACAGATATGGTAGCCATCATCTTAACGAACAGCCCTAACTGAAGTGTTTAAAGTGAGACTTTGCTGCTTATGTTAGGAGTCAGTTCCACCACTGAGATAAGTAACACAATCACATTCCACTGTGGATATGTGAAATATCAGTGATATAATTAATAGTCAAAACCAGAAAGAATTTTTGCACTCAGCTGCAGATACTGATGACCTACATACTATGATCTGCATTTATGTTTCTGCAAAGGTTAAAGATGCACAAATTGTTCCATACTTTGGCAGACAATTATAAAGAAACTGCAAATGCTAAATAAAATCACAAGAAGAAGGCAGTCCCTACAGTCTTCCAAGCTGAAGAGGGTTATCGCCCATTTATTCCCAAGATAACTAGGAAAAAGTTCTTATTCATATGAGATTCCTGAATGTAAAGTTTTGAGACTACTTTGTGGAGATCTAGCTAAATGTAGGTTTAGACAGCATTTTTTCTAGTCCAGTAAAGGAGCATAAATACGTGATTCATAGATGGATTTTACACAAAGAATTTTCCAAAGCTTTGAGGTATATTCTTTCACTATTTGAGGGACAGAATGGAGAACCTGAAAGAGTCTGTCTGGCAACTCAGCCTGGCACTGCTTAACAGGATCCCAGGAACACCAGAAAGCAGGAAAATGCCACATCGTGTTCTCTCTTTGCTAAGTTTTGAAAGCAAAAGTGAGCCAAAGAGGGGCTAGAAACTGGTGAAAATTTTCCAGGCTCCACATGGGGTTTCATTTAAATGCTCTGCTGGGATACTTGCAATTCTGCAGCTAAGACCACAAAAAACACAAGGCCACCTGCATCACTACCATGTCTAGCCTTTGCAGTTGATCATGAAAAGCAATACTTGATAGCTTTTATCTTTTATTATTTAAAGGGGATTGTCAAACGGCATGTCATATCCATCACTCTGTGCTCGCTCTCACACTGAACAAGAGAAAGGAAAATTTGGAACACGCTCTGTGAATGCTTTAATATTCTTTCAAAGAAAGCAGGTTTTGTTTGAATCAGTCTCAACTGTTCTACCAGTTATTCCACAGGGGAAATACATATGTCTTCTTCTAATAAATTATGTGAATTTATGTGCATAGAAAGTGGAGAAAGTTGTTAAAAAGTTTTGAACAGATTTTTCACAAGTTTGTATGTCCCATACAAATTATATTTAAGTATCAGTTTGGGAAAACATCTGCCCAGAGTAAGCTCACGCTTTTCCTCTTTTTCCATTTTGTTAATCAACCACTACCTGAGCACTTATTCATTATGAGTAACAATATTTAATACAGCACTTATTTTCCAAAGCAGACTCTGTGTAGTGGGGTCACTTCCACTACAGACCTCAATCGTATTACTCTGGGTGCTTAAATTACACAGCAGTGAAGAAACTTCAGTAAGAAATATGCAGATTAACCCTTACGTGGGATTAATCTGTTTAGCTCTTCTGCGTAATGTAGTCTATATAAACTCAACACTCCTTATAGATAGATTGTCTTGACTGGAGGATATCCAATCAAGATGAGGATTAGATGAGGATTCTCATACACAGGTAAGAAACATTTTATCTTCTTACCAAAGGCAAGGAAGCCTTCTTCATCTTCAGTCGTACCCACAGAGGATAAGCACAGCTTTCAAACACACACAGACCTCTTCCCCTGCACTGCACCACTAGCTTAATTTCAAAATCACTGCAACATTCACAGCACTACATTTGAGGCTCAGGGTATATATGATGGGATTTTGTTTCTTTGCTGCCTAGATTCTCATCGGAGCAGTAATTGCCATGGGCTCAGCAGACCGAGATGGTCGTCTCCATCCTGGTGACGAGCTGGTGTATGTAGACGGGATTCCAGTGGCTGGCAAAACCCACCGATATGTGATTGATCTTATGCATAACGCTGCCCGAAATGGGCAAGTGAATCTTACTGTGAGGAGAAAGGTGCTACCCACAGGTGAGTGAAAGCTGGAAAGGTGAAAGCAAACACAGATCTCAATGCTGGCAGCACAAACAGGTGCTGTTAAAAAAAAAACATAGAGAAAATTAAAGTCAAAGTCGATGTTCGTGTCATTTTGAAGAAAGAACAATTGTAAATGTGTCTCCCTTCTTTCTGTGATAAAAAAGCTACAGCTGAGTGTTGTTTCCTATGGAAGTGGAAACAATATTGGCAACCCCAGTGTGGTGATCATGAGTGCTCTGGATTTGTTCCATGCTGTCTTGGTCTGTGCTGTCTCCTCTCGTCCACGTTTTGGGAAAAAAACATTCACCTAAGTTAAAGCTGTTCAAGCTGGCTGTGTCAAAAAGCAATCAGAGAAAGGCTCAAAGACTCTTAATTGTTTAGGGCAGGAACTCATTTCGCTCTTGCATTTGTTAAAAGCCCATTTCTGGTCTCACTGATGTCATCTGGAATTTTTCCCCTGACTGCAACACAAACTGGCTGAAAACCTTCTGTGTGGCACAAATGGCTTTTAGGAACAGGGTGGAATCCTCTCTTCAAGCACACACATTCAGAAAATAAACCTAAACCGACATGGTCGAAGGTGAAGTGTTCCTGCCCATGGCAGGGGGTTTGGAACTAGATGATCTAAAGGTCCTTTCCAACCCTAACAATTCCATGATTCTGTGAAGAATTTGAAGTACATTAAAACTTTAGATGAGCTCGGTCTCAATTGTTGAAAATCACTGCAACCTGGAAAAATGTGTGGCAGCATCCCTTAAAGCTTTAGTGGGAGAATTTGCTGCCGTTCCATTGCAACCTTTACTTACCCAAGGAAAGAAGTTTATTTAAGAACTTTCCAAACATTTGTGGTGATGAGTACACTTCACTGAGGCACCAGAAATGAGCAAAACCACGTTCCCAAGCCTGTCCTGTCTTCCGCCTCTCCGTGCCCTAGATCCGCTGTCATTGCCTGCGCCGTTCATCCCCCTGCCAAAAAGCCGCCTTCCCACTCACCCCCGTCTTCGCAGTCCCCCTCCCACTGCGGCACCGCAGCGCCAGTCTCGCGGGACTGACTTTCTTCTGTTACTGACTCCAGAGTCCTCCAGCCAGAAAGGTCCCCCTCCGCCGGGCGCGACACCCCCTCGCAGCTCCCCCAGCGCTAGGAAAATGGCCAATAACCAAGGTAATCCGCCGGGCGCTTGCGATTAGCACCTCTCCCGGGTCAGCCGCCTGTACAGGCTGCAGGCAGGATTAGCAAGAGGGTTAGCACGGAGTGGATGCCAGCTTTCGCTGCTGCTTGTTTCGTATGAAATGAAAGAGTCTATTAGACACTCTGGTCTCCTGGCACAGAAAGCGAAGCAAGCTGGTAAAACACCTGGAGTTATTCTTGGGCCTTGAGAGTGCCACACCAGGGAGTAGAGTGTGTGTCTCATTAATGTTTAAGCATTTTAGGAGCTGAACAGGATTTTAATTTGGTGTGTTACAACATAAGCTTTGTGGGAAAATTCTGAAGCGACCGGTGTTTGGCAGGACTGAGAGATGCTATACTGACACAGCAGGCCAACTGATTCTGGGTGAATTTCTCGCCAGCGTGAATGTATACAACAGAGGGATCTGGGGCTCTCCTTACCTGCCTGATAACTGATGTACGTACCTTAGCCCTCACCTGGAATCGCCATTTTACACAGATACTTGCCTAGATCTGGAACAGAAAATCTCCATTCACGAGCTCTAGGGAAAAAAAATATATATATACACATATATTAGGAAAATGTGGTATTTGGAATACCACTGATTAAAATGCCATTTTCTTTTCACAGGCAGAAGCAAAATGTAATGTTTCTGATGAATGTCTATTGCACAGCTGACAATCAATAGCCATTTACACTTTTCCTCCTTTATCTTTCTTTTCCTGTACTTACTGGCATTTGGTTGCATTCTTTTATGGCCAAGCCAGCTCTTGGTCACTCTTCAGGGTAAAATAATTTCCTTTCTGTTGCAGCCATACTGACATAAACAATATTCAGCTTTCTGAAACATGACATCCAGAAAATGAGATCTCTCTTGTCACTGACTCTGGCATTTAGTTGCAGATTTGGTTCAATAAGTCTTGCAGATTTTCAATTCTAATGCAGGAGTGTAATAATTGTTTGTTTTTCTTCCTCTTTATTCTCTCTAATCACTTTACTTCATAGTTGCAGAAGGACTACTAAAGGACACACCTGACTGAGAAAACAACAGCTTGTCCTTGGATGGTGTTTATGTTATTAATATATACACACTGAAGGTCTAATTTGCAAGCTCTCTTCCTAGGATGTATGTGTGTATGCGTAAGCTCTTCACATGTTCAGTAGAATGACTCTGCCACTCTCATTGCCCCAAACAGAAAACTTACATTCATCTGAAAGTTCTGTATTAAAACTGTCAATACATGCTGAATCATGTAAACAACTTAGATCTGTGAGGAATATAAATCTTTTTTCCCATCTGGAAGTGTAACTTTACTGTTTTCAATTGCCAAAATATTTATACTAAAAAAGTGTGTAATCCCACAAGATTTAACTTGTTCTCTGTTCCTGTTACTACCAAGCAATACTGGAGTGTGGATGGACTCCATTTTCACTTCTGCCCCTTATGAACTCACCACATGAGAGCATCTTCAAAGCCTTTAAATGACCACCTTTTCTGTCACGACACCCACAGAAAAACTATTTGTGATTATTTTTCATTGTGTAACTGCTCTGTTCCATGAACATCTTTTGAGCATCCTAATCAACTTGTAAGAAGAACATTATGCAGCTAATCCTAATTACTCTACGTTAGCTGCCTGCTTAAATTCTTTTAATCTAAACACAGATAATTTTATATTGGATTAGACAGTCATATTTTCCTCTTCATGACAGATCAACCAGCAGACAAGGGAACAGTGCTTGCTAATGGTTTTACAATCCAGATAGCCAGTGTTTCTTACTTTCCTTTCCTCTCTTGTAGATAGCTTAGCAGTGAGTGTTCATGCTCACTTTATCTGATTACTCTTCAATGTTTTGCATAACTGTGTAGATTCCTGTCTCTCTGCATCTATTACAGCTTCTAGTTTAATACTTGTGGTAGTCTAGGCTATAGACAGTCAACTGTATTCATGTTGCATTAGCAAATGTACTGTAAGTCACTATGCCACTGAGCAAGTCAGACTGTAATACTGGTGTGATTTATGTTGTAGGAGAACCGTGCCCAGAGAATGGCAGAAGCCCAGGCTCGGTGTCTACGCACCACAGTTCTCCAAGAAGTGACTACACTACTTATGCTAACAGTAATCACGCTGTCTCTAGTAGCAATGCTACACCCCCCGAGGGCTTCACTTCTCACAGCCTGCAAACCAGTGATGTGGTGATCCACCGCAAGGAGAATGAAGGTTTTGGCTTTGTTATCATCAGTTCCCTGAACAGGCCTGAATCTGGGTCCACGATAAGTAAGTCAGTTATATTTTTATAAGTTTCTATTTTTCTAAGTTTGCCTCAAATTAATCTGCTAATTAGTCACTGCAGAGATTAGAACTGAAGAGACTCTTGAGGGTGTTTCCAGGACCACCCTTTACTTGTCTGTTGTGTCTTGGACAAAACCAAAGGTTGTTCTGGCCTCTGAGGTTCTGTGCTTCATACGTTTATTTGGCTGACAGAGTACATTAGGATTCACCCATAAAGTAGTTTTTCTGTGTTCCTACATCCCAAAGAGGCACTCTGCAAGAAACCAATAGGGTTATGTGAATAAATGATTCCCCACATGAAACTGAATTATACTTTTTCTTTATTTTTTTTAAAATCAAGATGAAGTTCAGGAAGTTGAAATAAAAGCTTAGATCACAGCAAACCCCATCACAGCAGCTGTCCAGTTAGGGCACTGGAGAAGCAACTGGAAAACAGGAAAAGTGGTTAGACACAGTTGCAGAGAGGCTGATTTTTCAATTGGTTGGAGTATAAAAGATGCAACAGAGAGATGATGTATATAATGGCAGGATCTGCCCTTAATAATTACATCTCACTTTCTGTTCGGAAAACTAATGTTTGCTGGGGCTTAACTTTATTGCTTTAATAGAGGCATCTGGAGGTCAGGCAGATGTGACAAAGGACCTTTAGGAGTCTTGCAACCTTTGGTAGTGGCCACTGGAAGCACAGGGCTTCCTTTGGGCGTTTGAAATGGCATTTAACCAACTGAAAGCTGAGCCCATTGGAAGGAGGAAGCACAAAAGGCATTCTGCTGGGAGACATCCACATCTCCCACCAAATCCATCTGAAACTGTGAATGCTAACTGAAAACTAATAACTGCTGAAAAACCAAGACAAGCGAGAACATTCATCATTTTGCAAGTTGCAGCCTAATGCGACATGTTTTGAAGGAGCTAGTCTTTTGCCCAAAACTGGTTCCTGAAGAAATAATATCACAATTTCAACTTTTAGGGCCAAACTTCACTCTTCTAAATCCATAACAGAAACACAACTAAGAGAGTACTGGTATCTCACAGCAACAAATGATCTCAGAAAAGTTCTTTGCAGTATTTCATGGTCATGCAGTTATTAAAAGAGTTGCTTTTCATATTACCTCAACTGCATTTTAAAATTCCATGATTGCCAGAATTAATATTGTAACAAACCCATGGATAATTAGTCTCATGGGACTCTGAGTTTTCACTTTATTGAATATAATAGCCAAGTGGAGGTTCTTTGCAGAAGATCAGACAAGAATAAAAAAAGTCCATAGAGGACATTGAGATTCATACATATTAATCAGTGAAGTCAGCTGTGAAGTTTTCAAGAAAATTATTTTACAGATTGAGTTTGTGGTTGGGAGAGATGGAGAGGGGAAGAGGAGAGGAAGAGGAAGAGAGAATGCCCAAGCAACCAGAATTTCTGTCTCTGGAGCATTCTGCTGACGACAACAGACCCAGGTTCAAGATCCTGTTTTGCCCCATCCTCTGACATATTCCAGTGGTACTTTTCTTTCTCCCCAAGTAATTATGTAGGTAGACACTGTTGGACCTCAGTTGAACATCTCCAATAGTAAAGGAAACTGACAGTCTGCTGTGGAAGTGACAAGTGACTTCATTCAAATAATAACTGCATTGAATTTCAGTGATCAAAGAGCACCCAAATCCTAAGTTTAGAAGAACAGCAACGAACAAAAACATGACATTTGCTGTAGACAATGACAGAACAGAGAAGAAAATACCCTTTCTATGTGAATTCTGTTGCAAAACTGTAGTTGAAAAAGTAAGCTGAAAATTACATAATCTGTCATCAGTAATAAAAACTGTCTCAAATCATTGACTATCTATAGTTTAAGGGAGGTTAATTTTCTTTACTTGGTATTTATTTGGGTGAATTAATTAATTCTGTGTATTAATGGAAGCACAGAAAGTAGATTTAGGGGCAATTATTATCCCCCTTTACTCACACTCATTAGGACCCATCTAGAATACAGCATCCAAGTTTTGGGCCTTTTGGTAGAAGACAGAACAGAAAAACAGCAGCAGCAGCCACTGAGACCTCGTGAGGTCTGTTCCAGCTTGAAGTAGCCTGAAATCCTTTGATTAAAATGCACAATTGGGTAGAAAGCATACTAACAGTAGGAAAGTATCAAGCAGATGTAGGAGGTATGATGTCCAAAATACAGCTTACATCAATATCAAAATATGGATCTGCATGACACCATGTCAAGCACCTTAGTAGTTACTTGATAGAAGTAGTATGTTAATTTGGTGAAACATTGTACTATAGTTCCCGTGTTCTGGTTTCAAAGTCAGTGAGCTTGTTGCTATCTGATGTATCCCCACATGGCACAGAATGTTGCTGTGCAGACATACCCTAATCATAAGCAGTTAAATGTTAATGTTGTAATTGCAAAGAATCTCTGAAAGAATCAAAATGGGCAAAATAGGTCAGAAAAGGGAATATCTTGTAGTGCCAAACACTACTAGGAATAGCATAGCCTAAGAAGTTGTCTCACTGGGAGCATCCTCGGGGCAAAGTAAAAAGAGTTCCTTTGATTTAAGAATGTTTGATAACTCTATTACCGTTCTCTACTTTGTTGTAAAAGCAAAAGACTTGAGGACTTGGAAGTGTAACTTGGAAGTGTAATCACAGAATCATAGAATAGTTAGGGTTGGAAAGGACCTTAAGATCATCTAGTTCCAACCCCCCTGTCATGAGCAGGGACACCACACACTAAACCATGTCACCCAAGGCTCTGTCCAGCCTGGCCTTGAACACCTCCAAGATTGGAGCATTCACAGCTTCCTTGTGCAACCCATTCCAGTGCCTCACCACCCTCACTGTGAAGAACTTCTTCCTTATATCTAATCTAAACTTTCCCTGTTTAAGTTTAAAGCCATTACCCCTTGTCCTATCACTACAGACCCTAATAAGGAGTCCCTCCTCAACATTCTTATAGGCCCCCTTCAGATACTG
>NW_009942534.1:358-29701 GCF_000696875.1 Nestor notabilis | reverse complement strand
TCTCCTATGGAGACAAGCTGAGAGAGTTGGGTTGTTCAGCATTAAGAAGGTTCCAGGGAGACCTTTATAAGCCTTCCAGTAACCAAAGGGGCCCTACAAGCAATCCTTGTGTTGAGAGGGACTTCATATATGAGAGGGACTTTTTACAAGGGTGTGTAGTGATAGGACAAGGGGGAATGGCTTTAAAGTGATAGAGGGTAGATTTAGGTTAAATATTAGGAAGAAGTTCACTATGAGTGTCATGAGCACTGGCGCAGGCTGCCCAAGGGAGCTGTGGCTGCCCCATCCCCTGCAGGGTTCAGGGCCGGGGTGGAGGGCGCTTTGAACAGCCTGGTCTAGGGGAGGAAGGTGTCCCTGCCCATGGCAGGGAGGTTGGAGCTGGATGATCTTTAAGGTCCCTTCCAACCCAAATGATAGTGTGATTTAGGATTTTATTTTCAGTCAGCTTTGTAGCATCTTTTCAGTGGATAATTTGTGCTGTGTATTTTCAGGATGCTCAGGGTAGTGTGAGCTGTAGTCAAGAAAAACATTGAAGAAAGTTTTGAAGGTGTTGAGACAGTTTTAAAGTGAGCATTACTACTTTATTAAGGTAGATTTCCTCTGCAAGAAACCAGGAAGATTCTCTTCCAAGGAACCCCTTTAGGATCAGCACTCCATGGAAGATCTGTCTGAAGTAAGAGCAACAGTAATGCCTTTGTTAGTGCTAAGCAGTGCTTACACAGCCTCAAGGCCTTCTCAGCTGCTCAGACTGCCCCACTAGTGAGTAGGCTGGGGCTGCACAAGGAGTTGGGAGGGGAGACAGCCGGGACAGCTGACCCCAACTGATCCAAGGGATATCCCAGACCATATGGTGTCATACCCAGCAGTAAAACTGGAGGGGCATGTTGGGGGGGGAAGGTTGAAGGGGGTGGCACTGCTTGGGGACTGGCTGGCTCGGTGGCGAGCAATTGTTTTAATTTGCATCACTTGCCTTTTTTGGGTTTTATTTACCTATCTTTTTTGTTTTGGTTTGGTTTTTTGCCCCTCAGAATTTTATTTTTTTAATTATTATTTCTTTGAAATTATTATTTCCTTTTAATTGTTAAACTGTCTTTATCTCAACTCTTAAGTTTCTTTCTCACTTTTACCCTTCTGATTCTCCTCCCCCCCCACTGAGGAGGTGAAGCAAATGAGCAGCTGCGTGGGGTTAAACTACGTCACCATGGGTTCGGTCCTTGATGAATTCCTATGTGTTAACATGCCTCTGTTCGTGCAGATGAGACCCCTGTTTTGAGACCTCCACACAAACTCATTTTCTCTGGCACAGATTTCTTTGTAGCCCAGGCGTAGTCTGCCCCATTGCTCTCAGAGTTTGACTCCTACTTTAGTGCTGAAGATGCCCTCATCATCCACCAGTTGGCATCTAAATTCAGTCTGCATAAGTGTGGCATCTGTGACCTTGTTACATGGGAAACACAGCAGAAACTGTGTGCATAGTTGGCTCCTGAAAATTTTTATTTACTTAGTACTTTACATATTACTGGGTTATTTTTTTTTTTTACTATGTGGTTGCAGAGTCTGCAGTAGCAAAAAGTTAATAAAAAAACAATGCTCTTCTGGTACTGAAGGGGTGGGGAACTTGCTGGCAGTGAAAAGGTGGTGTTGATCAGAGTGTCCTTACCTGGGGATAATGCTGGAGCATTCCCCAAGTTTATGAAATCAGAGTTAGCCTGAAACACCAATTCCTGGTTCAGTATTGTATTTTTTTCCTTTCTCCTGTGGATCTTTGAAACAACTCCTGGGATGGCAGAGAGTGTGAGGCTGAGTGATGCTTTCTTGAGCAAGTTGATGATGAAGGGTTTGGTGGTTTCACCAGATGAAACACTGCTTATTCCTTTCTGTTCTGGCTTTTCTTCTCAACTCCTACAGCTAGATTTATTCACTCAGAGGGTTTTACACAGGACTATCAGAAAAGCCCAATTAGTCTATAACAGGGGGAAGATGCTGTGCTGGTACTGGAAAGCCTCCTGAGGTCCCTTCCCAGTATCTTATGATAGAGCTGTAAGCTGTATGCTAAGGACTAGCATTACAAATAGATTATCCTGTTTCACTTGAAACACATCTTGAAGCCATTTCCCCTTGTCCTGTCACTTGCCACATGGGAGAAGAGACCAACACCCACCTTGCTACAACCTCCTTTCAGGTAGTTGTAGAGAGTCGTAAGTCTCCCTGAGCCTCCTTTTCTCCAGGTAAAACAACCCCACTTCCCTCATTTGCTTCTCACAAGATTTGTGCTCCAGACCCTTCACCAGCTTCGTTGCCCTTCTGGAGACACCTCAGTATCTTTTGCTGTTACTACAGAGAAGTAAGTACTGTGCAAGAGTATCTTCCAGAAGCAGATGAACATTTTCCCAGTTAACTCTAAAACAGCCCACCCCAGCCCACTGTAATCTTAACTTCCAAAGACTTCCCAAGCCTAATGAAGATAAGAATGTGAGGTGGTCACCCAGCTGGCTTACCAAAATTAGTCCTATCACAAGTAAGGAACTTTTAAATAGATCACAGATACTGATAATGCAGCATGACCTGCAATACCTTCAATGAACTTTTGTAGATAAGGAGTTTTTCTTCTACATTAACTGCACACAGAACCACATATTTAAGCTGATGTCATTTCCACAACTAGAAAACTAAAACATTTAATGTCACCAAAGGTACTCTACTTACATAGTTTTTCACAACCTTCTTTTCCAATACTAAAAGGTAACTCTTTACCCTGACTGCCCAATCTTTTATTTGGAAATGGAACTCAGAAAACAATGGCTTGAACTGGAAAGTCTTGCTTATTTTAAAGACTTGGAATGTTCTAATTTTGTATTCTTTATGACTACTGTTAGGGTATTCTGAGGTCATTGTCATCAGAGATGCAAGACAGAAGAGCAGTAAACTCACAGTATGTAAAGTGCAAGAATGATTTTTTCAACACCTACACACAGAAATGAGAACCATCAAAAATACCTCAGTATGTTATTCTGCACTTGCAGAAGCTGTTCTAGAAGAACCAGTGACTTGGTTGTTTTGAAATGAAAAAGGGGATGTACTATGTGCATTATTTATATCAGGAAAAATTTTCACACACAATTAACTATTATTATGAAATGGGAGTACCAAATTAGTTTGCATAACAGCCAAGAGCGAGCTCCTTTCAACCAAACCAGGTACAAGACACAGCAAATACAACCCCAGTTTTGCATAGACTTATTTATGTACGTTTAATGCTAAAATCAACAGTCCTCCTTAGTTACAGTCGACAGTGAAAGAGACCTTAACACAAACATGACTTAAACATCCACTTCAAGACTCCTTTCCCTTGCCAGCAGCATGTAAGCAGTACAAGAAAGACTGTAGTGTGTGAGAAGTTAGCACATGTCTGTATCTTTTGGGGACCCAAGTATTTATATGTTCAGACTTCTTCAGTATCAGAACCGAAAACAATAGACTTCATAAAGTAGCTGCAGACTATAGGAGCAGATCTGTGCTCTGCAAGGTTATTCAATTAATATTTTCAGTCAATGACAAATCAGAGTTACATAGCCTTGCACAAACAGCATGCAATTCAATACAGAAACTTCGGTATCATTTGGGTTAATTTATAAACTTACAGACCAAATCAAAACTGGAACTGGAAACTAGAATTCTGCCTTTCAGAATTTTTTTATTTACATTTTATTTGCTACTGAAAGGAATGCATTCTGTTTCACTAACAAACTGGACTTTCACAATCTAGAACCATAGTTTCTAGATACAGCTGTGTAGTTTGAATGTTGCTGTGATAATTCAACCTGATTATTTCCACTGATTGGAAAGAACAATCAAAATACCCCCCTTAATGAACTGTGCCATGGAATACGGATTTCAATTGTGTGAAAGGAAGATCCTTATTCTTCACCAGGCTGTTTTTTTCTTCTGTATCCAAGGTAGGTTGTTGAACCTGTATTGTATTTAACAATTATTTTACTTGAATGATGTGTGTTTCATCTTATAAATAGAATGGGGCAGGGAAAGACCCTTTGAAACATGAGAGAATTGGCCTAGTAGGTCACTGGCTCACCACACGATGAAGAATTTGAGATGCACTAAGAGACTTTCCTAGCACATAAGAATGATTTGCATTATATGAATACCTGCTGTGCCAAGAAATCAGAAGGTCTGTCAACCTCGTAAACTTGGATACATACCGAAAGAAATCATGTTACAGATTGGTTTGGTTTTTTTTCCACATCTTCATTCAATTTAAGACAACTGAAGCCTTCTGCCATACTGTGGGCTAAGAACGTGGCAAAATTTGAATTTTAACAACTGTCTGTCTCATCCTGTATTTCCAACATTTTTTTTAAGCTATGAAGGCAAATGCCCACATACAACTTTAATAATGATTTCTAGAATTCCAGTTATTTCCGTTAACAAAATGAGAATGATTTGTAATTATCATGTAGTCCAATATTATACATTTTATGTTTGGGAGCCTCCAGTCTGGCAACAGTGCTCGATTCTGCTGCAACACACTGGCTTTTTTCTCTTTCATAGCCTACTGGCATGGGCACCACACTTTGAGTTCGTGAGTTGTCTCAAAAACATAGATTTGGGTATTAATTACAATGGTCAGGACACTCAGGCTTTAACCAAAGAGAAGTTTAAATGCAGGAAGTTTATTAAATAACATCCAGCAGACTGTGGACCTTGTGAGGACAAAAGAGGATCCTGAAACAGGAGGATATCAAAACTAGATTTTGGCAATATAGAAGATGTATCGTCCATGTAGTTCTGTCATAAGCTTTAAAAATACTCTTATTAAATAAGTTTTTCCTTCCTTAAGACCAGATAATACATGAAGCCAGTAAGAGTCCAGGGGTCAGAATCTTCTTCAATTCTTAGTTATTCTCTATGAGCTTTTTTTTTTGGCTTTTCTTCATAAGATTCTCCATACTCATTCACTCTGCTCTTATCCACAGGATAAAGCCTGACAGAAAAAACAAATGAGTAGTTACAATACTGTCTGATACCTGAAGGAATTAAGCAGTTCTGTGCCACTTAATTTTGAAAGTGAATTTCTTTCTCATCGTAGCGTCTATTCCTGTTTGTGGCAAAATCCCCAACAGTATTAAAAATTAGCTACAGACACATCAGCTTCTTCACATTAAGAGTTAACCAGTTGTCTCATACCAGTGCCTTTTAAGAGATGCATGAGCTCCTCTAAATCTTGGCTGGAGTAATTCTCAAGCAGACCAGGATACCTCTCAAACTTAAAACCAGCACCCAGCCACTGGCTGAGAAGTTGTTGAGCTCTTAACTTCTAGAAAAATACCTTGGAAGGGGGCCTATTTTACTCACTTATGTGTGATCATAGGGATCCAAACCTGAAGTCCACATTTAGTATTAATGGTTAATTAGATGGACACATCCATATAGTGTGGTATAATGAGAACTTGTCCTAAAATTCTTTTTTGCTCCACATGTAAATATTTATTCTTAGGAACAAGAATATGCTTTCTATAGCTTCACTTACAAACAATATTTCAATAATTACTGCATATAGCCTTCTTCCCCATCTGATTTTAGTTAGTTAGAGAATCTGAAACTCACCAGATACTCGACTTACAAGAGAATCTGCTAACTTGTGTTTGGAAACTAGATAAAGAGGAAAGCAGAGCAGGGCTTTTTCCTCATCAGAAAACATCCTTCACTAGTGCCTTGTAGAGCAACGTGGGAAGCATGCCTCAGATCCTGAGCGTATGTAGACACATAGCCCCTCAGCAAGGGTTAGAAGCCCAGAATTCCTAAATGGGTTTGTGAATACAAGCTTAAGAATTGCTCTCCTTCACCTTAGTTCAGGTCTCAAGTTAATTTTTTTGGTAACTTTCAAATTCAAAACTATCTGCTGAAAGGGATGAGTGTTGTTTGGGGAAGGGACAAGAGGTAACTGACAAAAACTGTGAGTGCTGAGAGAAGAGGAATTTCTTGTTTACTCTCTTAGCATGCTAAGAAGGGTCCAGGATTACTGTCAGTTATGAGAAAGCACCTTTGCTCCCCATTTGTATTGAGATCTCCTTTTCAGGATCTCCTACTCATCATTCCCTTCACTAGGCATATACACAACTACCATTATCCAGACCATACTATATATTACTATGGTACAAAAGTTCTTTTTGAAGCCTACCCCAAACAATTTTATAGTTCTTTATAGCAATAAGAGTGCAACCACCTACAGCACTGTAAAAACTTTGACAAGTATTAAAGAAAGGCATACCATCTTTGGTAAAGATAGACCAGGAACACCACATCATCTCTAAAGCACGCCAGCCTGTGAGATGTTGGCATAGTGATGATAAAAGCAAATATATCATCAATAAAGGTGTTGAATGCCTAAAAATAAACAAAAAGTATACTTCAGTTGGCTGTGAAGAAAGGAAGTCATCTGTCATACAGAACTGCAGGAAACAGGCTTCCTAGAACTGTATTTTTGAGTAGGAACACAGACTACTTCCATATTTATAACAATACCCAAGGGTTATGCTGAAAAACTAATTAATGCAAACTTTAAAGTGCCTTTTTAAAATGAAGACCATACTGTCTACTACAGACCATACTATGACAGTTACAAGTAAAAAACAACCATTCCTTATTTGAAACATAATTTTCTACACCACTCAACTAGGCCTACTATAGGTTCTGTTTCTGAAGCAATAATAAAGTATTTCCTCACTACTTTTTCCTAAGCGAGAAAGTTTAAATTCCCAGACATCTGCTGGGAAAGCAATGCACACAGGCTGCAAGCATGCAAAGGCAACAATATTTTGTCAGAGAAGGTAAAGAAAATAAACAAAAGGGCAGCTCCTCTTGATCTGGCTCTAGCCTAAAGGGAAGACTATAAATCAACTCTTACAGTGCACCAGCTCTAGTACTCATGTGGTGCAATAAACCGTTTCTGCTCACTAAAGACAGCAGGAAACAGATCCAGCAAAGAATATTCACTGTTGAGTGAAGAAACCGAGTCAGTATCATGGCTTCTCCTTTCAATATTAGCCAGTTGTACATTAATCCATACCATAAGGGGGAAAATTATGCATTCTTTAAGCAAAGAAGGATTCGCTCTTCAAAATGAACCAATGTTTATATAATGAAACAAATTGGGGGTGTTGGGCAGGATAGAGTTCTGATTAATTACAACAGGAAAACTCTTTCCAGCAAGTCAAAACAAATCCATCAATCCAAAGTGATCAAAGTACATGGACAGCACTTCTCAAGCCTGTGCAAAGAAGATTTGTCATGGAACAATACCAACAAAAAAAAGCCTTGGCAAGTTCGAAAAGGCAGCCTTTCCAAGTCAACACCCAAGTGTGTGATTCTACAGGGATGAAAGGAAGAAAAAGCTCCATCCTTCAGGCATGCAGGCAGTCCTCATAAGCCACTGAAACTGAATGCATCAAGGTAGCCCATCTAATAGCATTCTACTAGCTAGTTTTCTGCTGAGATTACCTCATTTGAAGGTACTTCTTAGAAAACTATAAAGGGCATAAATGTAAAGACTGCAGAAACTGTAAAGTTAATCTTTGTTTTTGCCAAGGTCTTCCAAAACAGGAGAGTTCAAATTAAGGAAAAAACTCAAAAGCTTCCTAAACCAGCAGTCACAGATAAGACCTCAGACTGTTCTTTTCACTCTTTAAAGTGCAGAAGAGAGCAAAGAACTTTAGATAACCGCCAGGAAAAAGTAAATTACCACTTCCAAAGCCCAGGAAGTTAAACATAATTGAAAGCATCATATGCTTCTTTCTACATAGACACAAGCCTTTCTGGCTTGTGTGTAGCCTCTGGCATCTTAACAGGAACCATAAATGCTGTGTAAGAAAAGGCTATTCAGCAAGAGAATTCTACTGCTTTAAAGGTTACTTGCTTGGATACTCGCCCTCTGTTGTCTCTTTAACTGTTGATGTCTCTGCTCAGTTACTGTATTTTGTGGTTGAAGTGAAGTTACTTCACCAATATACCTCTTACTCCCCCCTATTAAGAAACATGCTGATTTGCCTAGTACATGTCAGAAACACTACACAGGGGTTTTCTTTTTATTTTTTACTGTATTTCTGCATCAAACACTGTTTAGTTGCTATTCTACTAGCAGCTTTATTTCAATCTGTTTTCTTAGATGCCCCTGATTCCTTAAAAATATTAAGGCAGCAGAAGATTGGTCTACTGCTGTAGGCTCAAACGGAAAAGCTATGAAAGGCACCTCAAATTTTTGAGATTTTAGTTCTTTTGTCCCAGATCACCTGTTCAGAATTGGACACTGTGTCTTGAGCAGTTTTTAACAGTTTCTTTTGAAGCACTGATGTTCTGGAGAGTTGTAGTACATCAGCACAAAGGAAAAATAAATGAGAGCATTTATGAGTGGAAGCAGAAGAATAAAAGGGCACATGCTGATGGCATCAAGGTCTTGATGATCCCAACACATCCAGCCAGGGTTTCTCAGGACACAACTGACGAGGGAAGCAAAGGCCATTACAGAAACCCTAATGACTCAGAGAGGCAGAAAAAGACGGAGCCAAAACACTGTCAGCTTTTTAGGGGTACAAGAACAAAACTAGCTGACTGAGGAAGAACATAGGAGATACAGGAACTCAGCAGTGGGTATCCCTTGTCCTCCATATCAACACAAAGAATCCTGACTGCGATACTTGGGTACATCCATCTTGGTGCTTGAATACTCTACAAACCACTTGGACGGACAGTGGGTGCTTATGGGTTTGCAGGTATCAAAGGGTTAGTAAGGTGATTTTGTTTTGAAATAAACTCATCTTCCTCTCCTCCAAGGTCTGGTGTTCAGCTCTGCTACTGCACTGCATTATTTCCTACAAGGGCAGTCTAGGCAGTGGGGACACGCAGCCACCCCTCTTCTGCCATCTGACAACCATCACTACATTGCCCAGCAGCTCCCCATTACCACCCCAGCACAGAACAGTGTGTACATTACTTCAGTCTCTGGCAGCTCCTGGAAGCTGCCAAAATAAGGTCTCCTGGTGGTCCTATCTGTTCCTTAAGAACTATCCTTTGCTAATATAATCTTTCTCCCCCTGAAATAATGCATTAAATTGAGACTGATTAATTTATAGGCAAGACCAACACTTGCACCCACACAAGATGGCTAACAATATAAAAACCAGTATTACCATCAAAACTAGGATACAAATATTCTCCATATGTGGAAGTCATTATGAAAAATGGAAATTGGTGTTTCTTTCCTTTTTTTTTTTTTTAAAAAGGAGAGTTTCAAACAAGTTTAGTTCTTAAAGAAAAAAAAGCACTGTCAGCCTTGAGCTAAATATTATTAAGCTGTTTTTTGCAGAAGGTTATTTCCAAAATGACTGCACCAATCTTTAAATTAGAGCTTTACTTACTTTGTAAGTGAAAGCCTTCCATGGCAAGTGTGCAACAGATTTCATCTAGGAAAGAAAACATACCAGGTTGTAATAAAGGCTGTAAGAAGAGACAAGAAAAGTAGTCTTTATCATTTTTCAACCTTACCTTGTAGTTTACAAACAGCTGGGGCAGCATGAACAGGAATCCAAAAGCATACACTCCTGAAGATAAAATATAGAAAACTTAGAGACAAATGCACAATGGAAGTACATCACACAACTATACTTTCACAACTAGAGATTTACACTCACTTTCCTAAAGAGAGAAGGTAAATCTAATCCTTTGTTCCCTTTGGGTTGATTCTTCTCCCTTTCTCAACCACTGTGATAATTTTGAAACCTACAGTCAAGTTATTGCTCTGTATTATACTGATCCAGCTGATAGCTGTTAATTTTCTACTTCAGAGTCTTAGTCTCCACTTGAAGATATATGAATAGGAAAAAAAACCCAACCCACCCCAACCCCCCAAAAACAACATAAGAAGGGACTCACCATTGACAAAACTGTTAATCAACCAGGAGTACCAGCTATAAACCAAAGACAGTACGGTTATTTTGTTACCTCATCCAAAAATATATACCTGTAATACATCCTCTACATGACCGCATGCTGACTACCCAAGAATTGGCTATTTTGTGAATTACTTAATGCAAGAACTAAATAACTCACATCTACCTCTGATTAGGAAAGGCTCCAGAGAAAGTAGTTTAAGTGAAGGATGCTTATCAGACCACACAAGAAGTTTGGAGAGATTTATCACCTGCTTTTATACTTTTTCAGAACATTCTAAGACTTCTGCACCCAAACGACAACATGCACCCAAACTGCACACTGAACCCTGACAGACTTTTAAGGATAACACTGTATTCTAAATACTAAAGAGACACTTAAAATGGCACTGTAACAACTTCGCAAATTTCAAACAACAAATACCCTTCACAGCAAACTACTATAGTAAACACTTTAAAAGTTACTACAAGGAATCTGTATTTTTCCCTCCTTACATCAAAATGTTGTTCAACGGATGTTCAGTGGAGCATAATCTTAGCAACGTAACAGATAGCAGTCAAATTCTGTACTTCCGCTTGTGATTATAAGAACAGCCGAGAACTATGATGCTCAGGTTACATAATTTAAAATTTTTGCACTGCTGTGTTAGTGACATGTTAGTAGCAACACTGCAGCTGGAGGAGCACTTCACTAATCCACAAGCATCTAAAAAAGGCACCAGAAAATGCCTGCAAGATTAAAAGATTTTTAAATCACCGTGAAGATTTTTATTCAGTCACGTCTTATCACAGATTTAAAAATGACAAAAATTCTACAATAGGAACTGTTTTCACTCTCTTAAGCTAGAGCTCAGAGGACCCCTGGCATATAGTATTCTGCAGCACTGAATAAACTCAAGAATTTTGGAGAAAAGCAGAATTTAAATGCTGTGGGGTTTTTTTAGCTCCTTTCTAAGACAAGAACCTTTTTAAAAGAAACTATTTTTCTAATAGCCCAGAATTGCCCCAGTTTCTAGTACAAGTACAGCAACAGTAGTTCTCTCTGATGTTATTTTAAGCTATTCTTTGCTTTCCCTCCCTTCCCTTCTGGGCCTAAAGACTATAAAAAGAACCCAAAAATATGTCTACATGGCCGTCACCATGCTTACATTTGCAGATTTTTTCTATAACCAAGTCTCATGGCTGCATACTTGCTTGCATGTCCCCAATACAAAGTGAACTAGATATTATTTTGAGTGAAAGTGGACAAGTTTCACCTTTTCATAAAATACTGAGTCTTCAGCTCTTGTAAAGGATCAATATGTTGCAGTAGGTCCATAGCTCTAAAGGAATACAGTCCTTTCTTAAAAATGCTTTTGGTTGGTCGCCACCCCAGCTACCATATTTAAGAACAGAGGAACTTCTTGTTGGAGCAAGTAATTCTGGGACAGTTTTTGCTTGTCTCTTTATTGGACAGGTTCAACCACTGAACCCCTCTCATCTGTCTTGTCACTTTATCAGTTCTCTAAACACCAATGGTAGCTTTCTTCCTCCTCTTCTGACTGACAATTTATTCTGGTTCCTGGCCCATGCATCAAACTAACTGATGTCCATAACCCATCATCTCCAATTAATTAATATACAAAAAAATGGGGAGTGTTTCAATTCTATGTAAGATCAACTATAGATATACAATACCTTTTGTATTTGACATTCAGCAAGGAGTAACCTGCGCCTCCAATACACAGTGGATAGAGCAAATATGACAAGTATTTCATAGCCTAATAGACAAGCAAAATAGTTTGTTAGTTCACGTTTTACATACTGCAGACTTTTCATGGCATTATCAGAAAGACAGCCACTTTTTTTTTCTCGTGAAAATCTCTTCCTGTTCCTAAATGTCTGCTGTTATTTCCAGTATGCCTCCAATTCCAGAGAAGGTGATGAAAATTTTGTGCCAAATGCAGGTAAGCAAGCACCTTAGAGCATAGGCACCAACAGGTAGCACGAAGATCAGAGTCTAAGAGTAACTCTCTACTTAACACCAATGTTTCCACCAATATTCAACTCCTTTCAGAAATCAGAAAGCATAAGAACATTCTTCCAGTCTAAATAACGAATACAGATACCAATTTTCGAAGTTGTGAATAGTAACCCTTTAAGATATTTCTCTTCAGATAAGTCATTTGCAATTCTGCTTCTCAAAGAAATGTTTCAACCAGATTCAGCTAACAAAAAAACCTCTTTCACTGTTTCATTTCACAAGTTATCAGAATGAATCTTCACTATCTCATCATCCACATGATGATAATCCACTTGACAACTATGACAACACAGAAAATACACTTGTAGCAATAAAAAGAGTGAAATGAGTCATTCTGCAGGCTGCTCATGTAGACTTCATAGATCAGAAGTCACAGGATTCCTTCCTACCTGGGTATCATACTCCTCAGTTTTCTTTTCGGAGTCATTGTATGTACCAAACTGCAATACATAAAAAAAGTATAATCAAGTCAGAACTGGAAGAAAAAGTACTTGCTATGCGATCCCCAAACAGAGATCTAAACTGCAGATTTAAACTGCAAACTAAACCGCTTGGTCATTAAGGTAGGTAACAGTTCAAAGCTTTTATAAAGCCTCTACACAAGAGTCATGCAAGTGTCCTGTACAGCCTGCCAAACACAAAGTAGGCAAAAGTTTGATTTTTTCCCTTCACACGAAACATCCAGGAATTCTTTGCTTAGGAAAATGTTGTGAGAGCGGAGTTCACAAAGGAAAAGCAAAGTCAAGTCACTAAGAATCTGGCAGATATAGGAAGCCGTTATTAAAAACCATAACCATTTTCATGCACGAAGAGGTCAGTTATGGATTATCTCCACATCTCCAGAAACTGTAACTGCTTCAACAAAGTTCCTTTAATACTGACAAAGGAACAACTAGAGCTATCAGCTACTCAAGATGTATCGACGTAAACACTGAAGATTCAACAACTGTGTCTCTTACAAACAAGAGAAACTTTCAATGTGGACTTGACTTTAAAAAGATTACACTCATATTAAAAAAAAAAGTTCATTTCAATCACTGCTGCCACTGCACCTCCTGCAAAGTCTCAGGACTTAATTCTTGCCCAGAGGATTTATCAAAGACAGTCCAGTCCCCAGAATATGTCACCACATCTACTAGTTCCATAATGGAGAAGTTATACCTGCAGCTTCGGCGAAATTCAGTGTCTTATGTCAAATCCCAATGCCAGTTAAGAATGCTTTTCCAACACAGTGGCAGGAGCACACTCCCACCCACCTGTTAATATCTAAAAGAACTGGCAGAGAGGTTCTGAAGTTTCTCACACCTTAAATACATACATACAGCTTTTTCTCCTACAGAACTCAAACAAATTTGTAAGTTTGAAAATGCTTATCTAGCCTTTGGATTAAGCTATCTATAAAGAGAAGATACATATAGGAAACCTTTTAGGTTTGTTTTTTTTTTTTCATCTTCATTTCACTAAAAGCCAAGTTGCACATTAATCTGGAAAGAGATGGACAACTCAAGAATGTAATAACGAACACGCCAATGTCTACTATACCTGAATTCTGGGTCTCAAGCCTTGCCACTTGATTGTCATTTTCAAAGCCTTCTTCACTTTCCAGAGCTGTGATTAGCAAAAACAAAATGTGCACATAAAAAATTATCCAAAGGAATGTCTTATGCAGGATTTAAACATCAGAATCAAGACCCCAGAACATCTACTTTAAGCATCCATTGCATAAAGCAGCAACAGCCTGATTGCAGTACACTGCCTGTGTCTCTTCAAACCAAATGCTGTGTCACCAGGTAAGTACAACACTGGGAGCCTGCACTATTAAGACTCAAAGGATGCACTTCAAGTGCAACAATGTGGTCCTTCCAGGATACTTGGATTGCAGTGCTTTTGTGGGGATTGCTGCTCTCAGTACCAGCATACACCCCACATCAGGCACTCTCCAGTAACCACCTGCCAAGCAAGTTTTCATGTACCTCTGAGGTCAGCTGGGGTCTGCAAGATGAAGGTGTCCCAGAACTCTCAACAGTGATTAAGCAGGCACCTACAGGGTCATTACATTTCAGTAGTGGGCTACAAGCAAGTCGGTGAATCCACTGATTCACTGTAAGTCTGGCTACTTACTGTACAGCTGTAACAGCTTGACCCTAATGTAGCCGAAGGGTACGTTCTGTACCCACCCACATCTATACAGGTTCAATGCAGCAAGCTCACCAGGAGAGCTATGCTCTCTGAAGCTTTTTGTGGGCAAGGTTTGTTTAACTTTAGATACACCAATATTCTCTTCTCACTCAACATATATTCCAAACCAAAAAGGGAATATGGTAAAGATGATCCTTTACTGTCATCTTTGATGCAAGTGAAAAAATTACTTATTACAGAAGCAGTATCACTATTAGTACTACATGAGAAACAGGACTTAAGAACAAGCTGTGAAAAAGCTCTTTGCAGTAGACAAATCCCTTTGAGATGTATGGTCCATATGTTCATTCTTACCTTGAGACAACCATGTTATCTCACCATCACTCGAGAGGAGAGAATGTTACTTCAACAGAACCTACAGAACACTTCCCTTCAGTTTAAGTGTCCCACACAGTGTTCCTATATAATCCTTTCAACCCAGTTCCCCCAGCCTGCAATCCAAAGCAACATACTGGAAAATAAGGTGCATGAGAAAGATGATAGGAGCCAAACAGTCATAGGAACCATGGATCTCAGAGAGATCTGTTTAACGGATCTTTTGGCAGCTTGAAAAACCATCTCAGACAGGCATAACCACCAAATGAGATCTGAATCTCATCACATTTAAAAATCTCAATCTACTGAAAAATAATGTTACAGTCAATGAAATGGTACTATTTAGGACACTGCTGTTCACAGTTTTCACAAGAGCTTCATCTCTCTTGTACAATAAACTGAAACTTAAGGATCACTTTGTGACTTTGCATTCAACAATTTAATTACTAACTACAAATTCTGAGCTGTTTTGTTTCCTCAGGGATTAACTGCAACTATAACAGATGTGTACTTGAAAATTCCATGTGAGAGCCCTGAACTTATTTTAAATACAGAGAAGTAGATCTACAAACACTGCTAGGTAGAGAGATCTCCCCATCCTACTACTGCTGACTTGGTGCTTTACTGCACATAAAGCAGGCTTCTAAGCAGTACCTGCAGCCCACTGACTGAACCTGTTCTTCTGGAATAATGAACACAGCCAGCAGTCTCCTACATCTCCGAGCACCTCAGTCACAGCTGGGGAGAACACTGCAGACCTGCAGCAGTGCCTGACGGCACACAGCCTGCTCAATGGCACACAGCCTGCTCTTTGACAAATGTTTCCATGAAGGCTTCTAGACATGGTTATACATGCCCGGTCAAGATGCCTATGAGATAATATGGTAGGAAGGAACCTCAGCATAGCTGTATGTTTTGTTTCCACAATACCACCTGATCGTCCCAGAGAAAAATGATACTTCCAGTTTAGTTATAAAGGGATACAATCTCCTTCACCACTGAAAGCCAGTTAAACAACGCTGCAAAGACAGCATACTACAGCAGTATATTTCCAGTAGATAGTTTAGCATTCTTATGGAAGTTGCTGCAAATACTGGTATTTAGTTCTACAGCTTTAAGAACTCACCTCAATCACTGCACCAATGCCTGCTGGGATCAGTACCAATAAACTTGTTTGTTCATCCAAAAGGAAGAGAAATATTACCACAGTACTAAAGCACCGCCAAAGTACTAGAGGGAAATAATGAAAATTAAAGGCTTATTAATATTTAAATGAACAGATGAGATAACAGAATTTTGTTGGCCTATTTACTACAAATCCACCTTGCACAGTTTAAGCATAAACTTATATATATCTTGATATATCAAGTAGTCCTAGAAACAGCCAGTGATCTATATAACTCCAGCCAAATAAAGAACAAAGGTATTTTTTGAAATCTTTATCACAAAAGATGAAAGGAAATGGGAATATTTAAGGAAACTTCTGTACTGCAGCAATTCAGCAATGTATCAGTACTATTATGAACTACGTTCATGAATCTTGTCTCAAGGAGCTGGAAGGCTGTGAGGTAATAAAATGTCAGCCTTTGAAACTCATGCAACTAACAATGCTTGTAAATGTTAAGAAGTATATGTATGTAAGAAGTATATAGGTTATTTTTCAGGTTTTGCAAAACCTTGCATACTTTTAAGTGTCTACCAACTAATTCTTAGATTCAAATATCCATCTCCCAGAGCAAGGACAGAAAAAAAGAAGATCTACAAGACACTCAGACATCAACAATTACACTGTACCATTCTGGAGCAATAGCCTGTGACACTTCTCCCTCAGGGCAAGAAAAAGACACAGGCAGAAAGGTGACAAAGGCTTGCTAAAGAGAGGAAGGAATCATCAATTACTGGAGACCAAAGATTGATCTCTTGATAGTAAGGTTAAAAAAGCCCTTTGTCACTCAGTCTCCAATTTGACTTTACTCACTTTTTGCTTTGTATTTTTACTAACATACGCCAACAGCAATACAAATGCCTTTCAAAAACAAATGCACTGTGATAAAGATGATAAGCAGATCCTCCACATGAGAAAACCATGTTGCTGTTCATCACAATTTAGAATGCCAAATTTTTTTCCTGGTATTGATATTCCTCACATGTTTCAATCAGTCTAAATCTGGCAGAAGTAGGGATAGACTCAGAGGTCAAAAGACTTCTGGTTTATGATTCTGGTTTATAATCAGAATGGAAAAATCTGTTAGAAAAACACGCAGTACCAGTACAATAAAGAAGGCTGGGAAGTGGCATGTTAAACCTCCAGTGCCCAAGGCTGGCTACTACCTTCACCTGTCCCTAGGAAGGCTTGGCAGAGTATCAGACTACTATGTTTCTCTCATCTTTCCTACATCCAAGTCAGCTCAACCCTCCCATGCTCTTCCACCTGAGGACCTTCTGCTCCTACTTATGTAAAAGCCCAAATCAAACAACAGTGTTATGCTACAGCATTTTCCCTCCCCCAAATATTCTAGAACCTGTAGTTATCTACATGGGATTTGCAGGACAGCATTACCCATGATAGCACATTCTCTCCACTCACAGGACTTTTTCTAGTCCTCATTCTTTTCTCAAAGTATTTTTCTGTTCCTTCAACAAGGGAAATATGGCAACTGACCTAATATTAAACTAATTCTCAACTGCAAGACAGTCAAACCTTGGAAGTGACATAAGCACCTAAGAGGAAGTCATACTTGACCACAATGTTAACAAAGTTAGAACCAGCCTGTTTTCATACACAAAACCATCTTATTTTACCATCTTGGTGAACCTGCAAAGTGTCAACTTAAAGCAAGACTTAAAACACAAAGTACGTATTACACACGTTAACACAATGTTAACAAAGTTAGAACCAGCCTGTTTTCATACACAAAACCATCTTATTTTACCATCTTGGTGAACCTGCAAAGTGTCAACTTAAAGCAAGACTTAAAACACAAAGTACGTATTACACAGCACATGATTTCACATTCTAGCCCATACCTGCTTTTGTAGACATCCCAATCATGCTCCTCTTTTTCTTCCAAAAGCTGATATCATTTTTGAATGCAAGGAAATCAAAGAGAAGCTGCAAATAGCAAGAAACATACTCATTTGCTTGAAATATGCACTTACTAGAGACTGACAGCTGAACTGTTAAAAATGCATTTAAGATGGAATTCAAGAAAAACCATTGAAAAAAGGTTTAGAAGCTTCAGAAATAAAAAAATTCAGCATAATAAATAAAAGCTAAATGGAAAAACTGTTTTAGAAGCCCAACCTCTAAAAGCAGTGCAAAATGACAGGATGAATTCCAAATACTGCCACTACTAGTACTGCACTGTGCTGATCTAAATTTCTCCAGGGATTAGAAATCAGACTCAACCCCTGCTGTTGGTGCCCCAGCTATGCCACTGCAGTAGTAAACCTTGGATAATGGAATGAAGTTTGAACCTATGTTGACAGGTATATTAATTTGAGGGGCTTTGGTTCAACTATAACTAAGAAAGAGTTAAATGTTTTATATTTCAGTCAAGATTGTAAGTTTCTATCTAGTTATTTCAAATTTCTGTCTTCCTGGAGATTTCTGTATTAATTCTGTACTGGAAATACAGCTGACTTACACCAGAAGACACTTCCATTACTCTACTGAAATTACTATTTCCTAGAACAGTTGTAATTTCTAATAACCAAAGTTTCTCCACTTACATGGAATGCTGCTACGAAGAATGTCAAAGCCAGAAAGTACAGGTTAGTATCAACAAAAATTCCTTTTACTTCATCTGCATCCTTTTCTGAAAATCCTAAGAGAAAAAAACACCAAATAATTATAGAAGAAGTACCAGACAGTTAAATGCTGTTATGCTAGAGTCAAGTATGAAAGAAATCCTATGTCACCTGCCTATGTTTTGTTAAGGAAATATAAATCTAAAACATGATGGCAGCTTTATTGATAAAACCTAAGTCTATCTATATCTTGGTGAATTATTTGGCCTGCCTTAAGCAAAACCTATCAGTTACAAGTAGATTGATGCGCCTTTAACATGTTTTAAGAATTTTAAGGATTTAAGAATCATTAAAATAATACAGCACAGCAGCTTTTAAGATCTCTTGGCCTGAAAAGAAGTTCAATTACTGTCTGAATAGCTTAGAATGAGAGGATTGGAAAGATCGCATATTCGTATACATCAACACCAGTTCAGATACAATATAGTTCCTTCCTCTGGCATAAAGAAGCCAACTACAGTCTAGTGAGAGAAAGCTAAGTCATCAAAGATAACCCTGAAAATAAGATGCAGATTTTTAAGGATGATGATTAGACTCACAGGAACAGTGGAACAGACATTTAAAGACAGTAAAAGCTTGGCTATACCATCACCAACATAGAGCATATTAAGTTCAATGTAAAAGTGTACACTTGCTCCACTGCATTTAAGCGAAACATAGAATTTAATAGTTTCATGCATGTGAAGCCTCCAGTTTATCTGAATTACTTTATAAATTTGTAACTGAGCCAAAGTGAGAGGCCAGCCACTTCTGAAACGTCAGATTCAGTTATGATCAGAACCAAGATTCCTTCTTCATGCTAACCTTGAGTCCTCAGACTTTACTGTGGCTACCTGTATTTCACTGAAGGTGTATATCTACAGTGACCAGCTGTTTATAGCTTATAGCAAAGCGTATGTAACACCAATCCAGCTTTTCTGTTCCACGGATGACAGGGGAAACCCATGGTGAAAACTCTCTCCTCTATTTTTGTCTTTGATGCTTTTACAGCAGTACTACCCACATAAAATTTAGTTTTAAAATTGTTATTTCACCTCTGTATTTCCCACCACATGTCAACATTTTATTTGCATCTTTACCTTCAGGAAGAACAACCTAAGACTTGTTGCATTAAACCTTTTCATCAGCTAACCAGAAGGAAGTTAAGTGTCATGTATGTACTTAAAAGAAAACTATTGAGGGGTTGGTTGGGTCGTTTGTTTTTTTTTGCCTAAACTCATTAAAGATAAAAAACATACCAAATTGTTGGAGGGAGTACACAGCATCCTGCATGTGGATCCAAAATCGGAGTTTTCCAAGAGATATTTTATCATATGACACTGTAAGAGGTAGCTCTGTTGTTGAACGATTTATAACCTGGATTTCAAAAGATATAGTTTCATTTTTAACAAAGAAAAATGGCAACAATTATTTCCATTCCTTGTTGCAAAGTGATTATATCACACGGATTTAATTACACAATTTTAAGATGTCACTTTGGTTTCTGAAAGGGAGTAAGATCTTAGACTTCTATACTATGCTTGAAGACTTCAGGTTGGTTTTTTTCCCCCAGAAACGGTAAATTAGCTGTTTATTCTGTTCAAGTTCTTATAACAACCTCACTGTTACTGTATAGAAATGCCTCTGAGATGTTTAAATAACATTACCTCTGCTCAAGTGGGAAAAGTGTGCTCAAAGAAATTCTCTCTTTTGACAGTTCTTCTCTGAATATGTAAGCTAAGATTACCTAAGATAGAAGATTAAAAAAAGAAAAATCACATCCCAAAGGCCACAGTTGGAACTTAACTAAATTTAGGCTGGTTTCGAGAGAAATTGAAGTTACAATTCAGTTCAAAACAAAAGGTGGGGAAGCAAGATGATGCTACTTGCTCGGATTGGTGAAAACACCACAGCTTAAGCTAAGCAAGCTACCCTGCTTATGAACTTGTGGATATGGTGTGCCACAGAAATCTTCCTTCCTGCTCTAAGAGAAATAAAACTCACCGAATTCTACTGTATCGTCTACACTTTAGTGATGATGAGAACTACCTGGCGTCCCCTTAAGCTGGGGGGGAAATCTTAACTTGCCTCAGCTCCTGCTGCGTGATAGTTGACTGTCTCTTAAATAGGTTTAAAGCAAGCAAAAGAGAATTGTCCTCACAGATGTTAGAATTCTCTGCAACTACCTAGGTACAAGCTCAGGCAGCATGTTCTAAACTTGCAAGGACAGCTGAAGGCAGGCAGGCACTCTTTGCAACACTTCAGCATCTATTGCTGCCAGCTCCTGACTACTACCCAATCATAATTCCTACCTCAGAACTGCTACTCTACACCGGACCTGTTTCTACAGTAATTACTTAGCTGATTACACCTATCTGAGACGAATGGGCTGCTTCTGATTTTTATGTTACGGAACACAATTTTAGCCTCTCTGTGTATCAGTCAGGTGTGAACTGGGGGTTGCGTTCACCCTCCCATTCACGCTTTTCTTAAGTAAGTACAAACAATTCTCAACCTCATCACTCTCTTAAGATCCCAAGAGCTTTTCAGACAGTGCCAGAATATGTACACATGCAAGGGAGAAAAAGGGAAGCTGAGAAAGTTTTATAAATACAGCAGGAAGAAAGCTGGAGAAACTAGAATGGTGCCAGGGATCACTGAACTTTGGAAAAAAGGCAAAACAAACAAACAAACAAACCAGGGTGAAACCAGCAAGGTTAGAAATGAGGACAGAGAATGCTGGCAAGATTCTACAGTTGTTTACCAAAAGCTATATAAACAGCTTCCAGACTTCTCCTTTTTAAAGGATGCCTGTAATCCATCCATTCTCAGTCCAATTTCTCAGCCTATCAAAGATAGCAGCACCGTTTCTGAGAGAGAAAGAAAATACATTTCATCTCTGCAGAACAGACAGGAAACAAAAATTTTGCAAATGCATGGGTAAGTAGCAAGTGCTCTCTATACAGACAAAACACTACTAAGGAGTTAGGGGTAGCGTAGGCAGAAAATGAGATTTTAATACAAGACGGAGATAGGAATTCTGCAACACAAAAATCAAATTAAATGAAGATAGGAAGATTAGAAGAACAAAGTCCTTCTCAGTGAACAATTAAAAGTCCACAAGTCTATCTCACAACTTAGTTGAGTGTAATGGTTGCAAAGCCTTTGAAAACCAGGAAGTTGCCAAACCTCTACAATACAACCTAGTCTTGAAGTATGGCCTCAGAACACCACATATTACTTCTAGCACTCTATCAGTACTACAAAACAGTGTGTAAACAAAGAAAGTTCAGTGGTATGAATTTTAAAGTTTTCTTTTTCTTACATCAGAAGCATGTACAATCCCCATACCCCCAGCACTGGCAAGAACAACTAAGAACATGAGGAACACACCACCTCTATACTACAGTATTTACCACAGAAGACCTACACCTTTGTCAAAGCAACAGCCACTTCAAAACATACACAGTCTAGCACAAGCAGGGAAAATGCATCTTCAGCTCCATGACTGTAGGTCGGGCATACCAAACAGAGTTCATGCTCTGACTTACAGTCAAATGCTGACCTTGCTCCATAAATGCTCTATCATCCTCCCTTATTCTTTCCTGCTCTTCACTTACCCCTCGCTATCTCACCAATATCCATACTATTAGACCCCTCTTTCTGTAGGGCTTGAGAGCAGTTTGGGAGGTCACTACTGAGTAGTCACATAAGCCAGTGCTGAAGCATAAATTTGCTAGCATTGATGGAACAGTCTCTGCAGCACTTCTCAGGATCTGTAACAACTTTAAGGCAGTGAGTTACAATAGCATTAACCATGGCATGCATGACATCTGCAGGGATGTTACTAATAACATGAGAATGCAGAGTTTATTTGTAAAGAGGGTACATGCCCAGTTAGAAGCTCATATGAATGTACTGAACTGAATGAGCTGTGGTAAAAAACTTAAAACAAAGGACAATGACCATTGATAAAAACATCACAAAAGCATATCTAAAGGAATACTGGACAAAAATATCTGCTACAAAGATTTGTAACAAATGCTCTGGAGTTTATTTTGCCAAACAACCTTGGGGTGGAGAGGATACAAGTTCTTAAAGAAGATTCTCCCCAATCCCTAACACTAAGTAACAAATTCTTTTGTCTGAGCTGAAGTTAATAAATTGGAAAGTCAATTTAGAAGGTCTACAGAAAGTTTACATCTACCAAGGCTCCCATCTAGAAGACACTGAATCTAGACATACTCATTTAACAGTTTTGAGACATTCCCCAAGACTTCTGTTCTCAGAAATTCTGCTAAATTCCAGTCAGTGCAACTGAGAACTGCAGGGCTTAACTAAGAACTGCTAAGATGACCATGATTTAGACGCAGGGGACTGCCATGTGTAACTTGTAGTAAAGGAACTGCATGATTTCCCACAAGAGAAGAGTTGGAAAAAACCTGAATACAGAAAACTCTATTTAAATGTATAAAATACACTTTTTTTTTTTTTTAACTGCAGGGGTGACTGAAATCTAAACCAGGTTGCCCAGAGAGGCTATGGCATCTCCATCCTCGGATATATATCCAAAACCCAACTGAAGACGGTGCTGAACAGCCTGCTCCAGATGACCCTACCCTGAGATGGGGCACTGGACTAGCAGCCTCCAGAAATCTCATCCACATCATCCTCCTGTGACTCCATTATTGAAGTTGCTAAGTCCTGATTTGTTTGGGTACACAAAATCACTGGTTGTACTGCAACAGCAAGCCTTCAGGTGCTCAGGTTACTCTAACATGATAAGAGACCACCACAGAAAATTTAACTACAAATGACTTTTTTGGAGATAAGAGAATAGTACTGACTTATCCCAGTGTAGTACCAGCATAAGCTGTGTTCAGTAAGCTCAGAAGATACCAGAAGCCACTCTGGGATGCTGACACAACTTCTTCAGCTCAGGGAGTCAAATTGCTCATAAGACTGCCCCCACTACAGCCGGTGCTGCAGTGATGTCCTCCATATTCACCCAAAAGGCAGAAGCAATGGAATCTAAGTATCTTTTGGTGGAATAGAAGGGAGTGCTTGGCAGGCACTTCTGCCAGAGGGGAGTCTCAAAACCCAGATCCAGCCTCTGTAGTTACCAGTTGACCATATTAACTTAAACAGTCATTTACAGAGAACTTTGTGAATTTATACTTTTTCATTATTGCAAAAAACCTATGACAAAATCTTAATTAAAACAACATTGAATATTACTGTTAGGACTGTTAAATGTAATTAAAGGTATTCTATTACTCACCATCAAATCTTTCACTCTGTTGCTTAGCTGATCAATAAATAATATTGGAAGGTAATGCACTGTCTTCCCCAACTGAACCCTAGGATGTTTAAACATGGATTTTATGACTGTAGTGATCTAAAAAGAAAACTACTTTTATTCAAATTAGCACTCATTCATTACTTTCAGATCTACCCATGTAGACATTTCCCACCATCTTTTCAGGGTCGGTTTCTTTTAACACCCAGCAACAAAGAAGCCACTAGCCTGGAGTCTTTCATTGAGAGATGTCTGTACTAAAAAAGTTAGGCAGGTCATATTTCTGCTTTTACAAGAAGTTTGCTTTTACACTTCTGTAGAAAGACAGAATAAGCAAAAAAAAAAAAGACAAATGAAATCGGTTGTGATGATGCTGAAGCTGTTGCATGACCAAGAGTAAAGGAAATTAAAAAACTTGTTGAAGAGAAATGTGCTGAAGGTTACTACCATATATTTGTATCCTTTGTCTCAAGTATCCTTCTCCTACTGCAACGATGACAATTCCTCCCCATCTCCCAGGCGCCTGTGCACCCCCAATAACATCCATCAGGTCAGCAACAGCATGTGCTCTTGCTAGCATGGGACTAGGAACTCGATAGCTGGCACACACGCAGGAGTGCTAGATACTACTGCTGCACAAGGAGCAGAAATCTCTGCCTTCTCGACAGAACTCTTCTTTGGATTGCTCTGTCACCTCACCAACCTGCATGATAATGATAGCAACTTCACAGCCCTTGGTTCCTCTACAAAATTGACCCCTGGAAAGTTATTTAGCAAATGATGACCTATATGCAATTGCTTTGTCAGTATCTAAGAAAAGTATGTAGCCTAATGCCCCCAGAGAAACTAATTCTTAAAGTTCTCCACTAGAAAGGCAGTTATCTACTCTGGGATGTTCTCACTAGAAGTCTGTGGAACTGGCATAATGGAGCTTTTTAAAGCCTGAAAGTTGAATTTTAGTTGTTGACAAAAGAAAGAAATCTCAGTGCATGGTAAAAGGCTGGATACTAAATATACAATGGGCAACAACAATATAGAAAAGTACTACATCAAGGCTCAGAAATACTGCTTAGTTAGTTAACTGAAGAGGTTTAGATTTCTGTATAATAACTACAATTGAAGCTACTGCTAGTGGAATTGCAGCAGGCTATTTCATATCCAAACTATTTCCAGTATAATGCAATGACAAAACAGCACTGATGCCTATACAAACATGACCAGAAAAAAATACCCTTGTTCATTAACCCCAGCTCAACCTGTTCTTGTTATGGGCCTATCTTATGAGTTACTAGGTTTATCTATTCTGTCTGGGAACCCCAGGATCTGCTGACTAAGCAACTACTTCTGGATTTAACAGGATACTTGTAGAGAAAGGCATCAACATTCAGCAGCACAAGCCAACACAGCACTATTTATATGGTTAACACTGGAAGCAATTTAAGCAAGCTGTGAACAGAAGCTACTGCCTGCATTTAGTGACCTAAAAACCTAGCCTTGCTTTTTAGTATTTTCTTGAGAAGATAGCATAACGTAGGAACACATACTGTCAAAGTAAAATAAAGCCAATCATAAAGGGAGAAGAAAGATGTCACAGGAGATCAGCTGTGCCTCTTCAGCACTTGCAGTTTGCAGAGTTACTTTGCAGGTGAAGGATAGCTAGAAAGACCAAGGGAACAGTAAATGCTTTAAAGGCCAGAAGTGTGATTTGAGAACAAGGGGGTACAAAGTCTGCTGTTTTACTTGTTTACATTTTACTTGTGTCTTTGTAGTTGTATTTTGATCTCTAAGCTGCCCAGCAACAAGATACCTCCAATAAGGTTTTCTAGTCCATAATACATTACTAATTGTCACTACTGAAATGCAAGCATTAAGAGTACCTGTTCTTGTCTCCCAAGTGCCAGTTTAAACGCAAATTTGCTACTAAGAGAGGCCAGAGAGGATTTTTTAAGAAATATGCAGTATGTTTACAATAACAAACCTAGCAATGAAGTCATACACTTACATCTTCATGTAACGGTGAACATCAGCAGGGAGGGATGATCCATCAAACACAAAATCTTCTGCCATGACGTTTAAGGTTAATCTTGACCTCCAGTGAGAGACAGGTTCATCTAGAGCGTTGGTCTGTTTTTCTGCTTCAATTTGCTTTAAAAATAGAATAAACATACATACTGCTAAGCAATGCAAAAATTAGAACAGGATTATACTGCAGCTCACAGAAATTGTGGAGTCATTAACTATATCATAAAATAGAAACCCCACTATGAAACACTTCACCTTAATTTTGACCAGATCAAGTATTTTGCTCAAATACAGCAGAATGGGTTGTAAAGGCCCACCACAATCTAACACTGAAAATCTTCTAGTGCTCATTCATAGCCTTGTTCATCAACAATGAATATTCAGCTGATTAATACCTCACGAATGTGGACATTACTCAGAGAAAGTCACTTTGGAAGAAGGACTGTAGGGTAATTAGACGTTACTTTAAAAGAGGCAAAATGACATGAATAATCAGGCATAATAATTTTGGGAGGTAAGAGTATCAGACCACTTGTTCTGAACTTCTGAGCTTCCAAAGGCAAGTGCTGAAACTAAGTATGGCTCTAGCTTTCAGGAGATGCTTATCCCCAAGGCATTCTGCTTGCTTTTCTTTGGATGAACACCAACTGTTCTGACAGTGTTTAGTGTTGTTCTGTAGCCTCAGCTAATTTTAAACTTTATTCTGACAGGGTTCAGAAACGCCACTCCTGGCTAAAGGTGTATTTCTGATTCCAAAGAAGAACAGAGTGAAATTCTCAAGCTCCATTTAATATGAGACACAAAAGCCATTCACAAGTATTTAATTAAATAAGACTACATTTCCCCCCTCCTCAACGAGTAATCATAGCATTTGCCAACGGATACTTTCTTGTTCACTTGAAAAGTAAGAACATCCTAAGGAAAAAGCAGCACTTTGACAATGGTCACTCATCAATATCAAACTCAAGTTCATATCTCTGTTTTATAAAAGCAAAGCCTATTATTTCACATGAATCCAGTTCACTATAAAAAGCAGCATCTCACTGTTATAGAATGATACAGTATTTCTACAGAAAGCAATGAATTACTAAAGAAGTAATTAATGTTAACTAGCAAAGTGTTTAATAGCAGCCAATGTCATAGAGGGCTTCACCTCTATTGTGCTGAGTGCTTCACTGTTTGCATACAAGCTGATAACCAAGAAGAGGAGTATGGGTTTTTTTCCTAATATCCTTATTGCTGTGAAGATGCAAGCACAGCAAATGCTTATGCTAGAAGTGTCTATATACGCAATTCTCTTTTGCAGTTGTTCATCTATAGACGGGAAAAAAACACCTACCTGTGTGGCTGATTCTCCAGTGAGCAAATTAATCTCTTCTGGTTTAGGGACCATATATGTGGTCAGAGGGCTTACTATATGCACCTGCTTACCATCATGCCAAGGCAAAATGCCAGCATGATGAAGAAATATATATGCATATAATGTGCCATTATTTCGGGTTTTCTTTGGTACAGAGACATTCACTGTCCTAAAACACAAAATAAATATGTTATGAGATGACATAGCATATACTGAAATATTTATCTGTTACATGTAAGGATCACTGACGATGTTCCAGAGGCAAGCAAAAATTGGTTGAGAACATACAAGAAAAAGGAAGACATTTGGCTTGCCTGGCACAGAACAATTAGGGCTAATATGTCATGATGAGCCATGGCTGAATGATATCAATTTATATACTCCAGTATGTATCAATATTTGCATTTCCAAAGTTATACTATTATCTTCAGATAGTGTAATCTTTGTCCAATTCATACTTTCATTACCCTAACAACGCAGAACTGTATCACCAGTTCTTTTTGTTGTTTTCCCCTGCCAGTAGGTCATAGGGCCAAAATTACCACAGCACTTGTAGAAAACAGCCTTCCATGTGTCTGTGTGTCACAGATCGTATACATGATACAAAGTTTAAAAAGAAAATCACTAAGTTTTGCCAAACACTTTGCATTAATATCTTCTCAGCTATGGCATGCCAAGCGCAGAACTCTAGATTGGAGCCCCAAACCATGAAGTCTTCGCTAACCCTTGAGTTAGCCAAGACGTCACTCTATTTGCAACCTTGCGTATTGCCTCCCCTATTCCTGTGAATTTGCTGGGCTTGTTTTACTCTCAGTACTTTCAGTGGCTTAGGAGACTACCTCAGTATAACAGGTTTTGTATTTTCAAGTCTGACCAAGTTTAATATGACCTAGACTGCAGATCATGTTCTTCAATTATAGAAAGCGCAGAATGTGAAAGAACCTGGGAGAGAGACTCTGTAACAAGAGAGTCAAGAACAAGGCAACTATTTTAAACAAAACAAGAAACCAAACCAAAAGTGAGGCAGCAAATAAGAAGCACGAACTAAGTAGTTCTAATCATTTTAACTGTATAGAGGCAGTGTTATACTCAGAAACCTGTGTAAGGGCACAATCTTATTCCATCTCAGCACCAACATCCCTTTCAGAAGATCTCGAAACCCAAACCTACCAGAAAACAAAGGTTTACTTCTATGGTTATCAGCACTGAAACAGCTACAGAAAAGCATGTTGCTGAAACATAGGAAAAGAGAACACTGACTTCCAAGCTCTATTTCAGGTCTGAAGCCACAGCTACCAAGAACAAACAGCGTGCAAGTAGCAGACTGGCTACACTTGTTATTAGAGGAAAGTCTAAAGCATTTCCAGGTTCCAGGCCCTTTGACTTAGATTTTCACAATGGAAAGTCATTTTTACTATAATAAGCAAAGCACATTTTTGTAAAACATTTGTGTCTCTGGCTGAAACAGCACACGGCTCCACACGAACCAACACTTTTAAGTTCAGCACATCACACGTGCATTACTGACCTAGCACAGCTAGTGAGATGGATGTTTAGAGTGGAATCTGAAAATTAAGATAGATGACACAGGATTTGTAAAATCTACAGGACAGAAACAAGCATTTCTGTATTTACCAGTATAGCTTTGGCTTGCAAGCTCGCTTTCTTGCAATTACAAGATGATTTCAGTGTGAGAAAAATTTGTTTAAGGGCCTATCCCTCAGTGCCAGGTGAACTTCGCACATCGTTTCCATCACTCTACCAACACTTAAGGCATTAAAAATTCTAAGAACCTTTAATTAAAGGGAAAAATACTGGTTTTATTAACAGCACCACTTCGTCCTCAACTTTAAGGCTGAAATCCAGCTAACATCTTTCCTGCCTTAACATGGCAAATATGGGTATTACTTTATGAAACATAGCAGGAACCGAATAGCATGTACAGAATGCAAAAATAGCTTTTACTCCTCCTCCCCCCCAAAAATGCAAGAACAACTCTACTCATTCAACAGTCTACCTTGCTTTATGCACACCTAATATGTATTCTAACCACCAGTTAGAACACATACTTCAGAATTAAACAAAGATCTCGTAGTTTGGATACCTACCTTTCAAATTTGGACTCAATATCAAAATCATCCACGTTCAAAACCAGATCTATATCGCTCTCAGCACCAATGTTTGACCGTGTGGTAGTGTACACGCTTAGCTGAAATCAAAACACAGCACAGAGAAATCAGAGCATGGAAATACTGAATTCATGCACTGGTACGCTTAGAATACGGATTTCCCCAGTCACGTAATGGTTACGTACACAGGGAAAGAAAGAAAATGCATCCAAAACAGCTTCCTGCTATCCCTTCCTTCCTCTCTTTCG
>NW_009942534.1:0-308 GCF_000696875.1 Nestor notabilis | reverse complement strand
TGGACGTATTCTAACGGGATGACGCGGAATCACAGAATGGTTTGGGTTGGAACGGATCTTAAAGCCCATCCAGATCCAACCCCCTGCTACGGGCAGGGCCCCCTTCCACTAGACCGTATTTTCGAAGTCACAGCTCTGTACGGAAGCCGAGCCTTTCCTCCAGCAGGCTCCACTGCTCCAGTTAGTGCGCGTACCAACAAATACCCGAAATAAGCACACAGAAACACGCTTCCATCCCGCTCGTGCTTCAGCCGCGGGCGTTACCCGCAGGGCAGGGCAGGGCACCGGCACTGCGCTCCCCGCTTCCT
>NW_009942533.1:0-15520 GCF_000696875.1 Nestor notabilis | reverse complement strand
GCCGCACGATGCGGACGGAAGCCTCTGAAGCCGTTCTCATCATAATAACGCACTGCAAGAACCCGGCAGCACGTTTTCCACATTGCTTCGCCGTTTTATTTTTCTATCCTGCGGCGCATGCAGGCAGTGTCACCGGGTTAACTAACCCACTGTCAAAAAGTCAAACAGCACCACTGCAGAGTAACAAAAATGACCTCACAGGGAACAGCATAAACAATAGTCTATAAGGTTGCTTTGCTCATCATCTGTGAGGTAGCTCTGCTGCATCACAGAAAGCGAAGGATAAAACAAGACTTACTGAGAATACTGACTTAGCACATCCTGCTATGTTCGATGGGAATGAATGCTCATGTGAGGAACCATTTGCAATACATTAATAAATCACAGTCTCTTCTAGACGGCAGATACCAGAGGACTTCCGAAACCGTCTGTTTTTATAACCTGTTTTTATAGGCATAGGTGTTTAGACTATGTTGAAACAGCCCATAAGGAACACCTGATAGAAGAAAAAGGCTAAATGCTAAAGAGCAACTTCCATATCAGTATTTTTTTATTATTTTGAAAGGACACAAAACCTCGCTGGAAAAATTTGTGAGGTTCAATATTTTGTAAAGTTTGAAAATCACATGTCCAACTCATACTTCTACAAATAGATTCTTATCCTCAATAATTTAATACATATTTTACCCTGCTCTTCTAATTGAAAAGAGTGAGCCTGTAGAGTATCCCCTTCCATCACCAATTTATACTGAATCAATTTTCAGGAACATTTGTTAATAATCCCTTGTGATCATACGAATATTTTCCTAAATTCTGGGTTGTCTAGTTCCAACCGATAAAGTAATGTAAATAATGTCTTCTAGGAGAACATCTTCATTGAAACTTGGTGATATACCAGCCCATCTGCAACTCAAACCTGAAAATGCCACTACTACATATAAGTACTTACCGGATTATTTGGAGCAAGAATCAAACGTCAGCTCACCCGGTTCTCACATCTTTCAATGCAAACGGGGTTCAGAGGCTTCTCTGTCAGATTTAATTCCAGGGTTGCAAGAATGCAACCATGTGCAGAGGCACCTTCAGAGCACTTCCTGGAGCCTTCAACTCTCCATTCGTACTGCTAGAGAACTGTTGGGAGACGCCTATCGTAACACGTCACATTAGCTCTGGGGTTAAGGCAATACAAATGCAAATTTTCTCTGAGGATTTTGCAAGATTTGGATGTACAGAGACTCCCTGGTATGCTGTTTTATGTCCCCAAGATCACTCCTTAGATTTAGGATCACAGATGTGCCATCCCTCTGGCTTCTCTCCTCCTAATGACAGAAATGGTATTATAAATTTGTTTACAACTTCACACCACTTTAGAATTATGTGCAATATGTGCAGCACTCTCAGAGCTCCAAGATGAACTGCAACTAAAGGTAGCTGACCTAGCATTCAAAAGATTCACATGCTTTATCACTTTTCTTGGCTGCATTCATCGTAGGCTAAATATTCCCTGTTTTCTTCATCACTTTCCCTTGCGCCTTATACACAAAGTAAAAAAATCTGCTGACGCTGTGATTTTAGACTTACATTATCATTTTCTGGGAGAGCTTTCCGCTCAGTCAAAAAAACCTTTGTGCAGTGCAGCAGCTCTCGTTGGATTCCCTTTAGATTTATTTCCCCAAAATACAGTGTTACTGAAAGATACAAGTAGGCTCAGAAATCATCTATTTCTATTAACTTCTGCAAGCAGTAAATCATTATTCACTACACAAAATTAGTCTCACAACTAGATCTGAATGGTATCACATTAATTTCCTGATTAACTCACCACTCCTAAAACATTAAGAGAATGGGTACTTGTGAAAACACACGCGTGTAAAACAGAACACTTTATATACTATCAAATATTTAATTTTTAGTTCACATGTACTAATTTATTTTTGATAAGGGATTGCTAAAGACTGCTTAGATTCTCAGAGATCTTAGTAGCATTCGCAGAACTGAGCAGGAGGAATAAACTGATGACTTCCTTTCTATCCAATCCTTCCTCCACTTTTCCATACTTCAGAGATGATGACTATCATCACAGCCAAAGCCCAAATTTCCTTGTAATGTGGAAAAAGGATTTGCACTTGCTTTAGTCTTAGGAGAATACCCTAAACCCAAGTACATTCTCAGCCTATATGCATAACCAAGCTCCTAGGTATGGCTCGTAAACTAACAATACTCATCAGAGCAGGTAGTAGAGCCCAAATGCTCCATGTCCAGATTATGTCCTGATCAGATTTCAAATCTGGGTTATCTCTCTTTTACGTCTATATATGACACAGAATAGTAGATTATATTTTGTTAACAAACAGCCTAAATAATTCTGCAATACTGAAGAAAATTTCATTGACATTTCCAAAAATACTTATTTATAGACAAATATATATAAAAATATACACAAACATATACAGAACGTTCATAATTACATATCACTCCTTTCGTTTGGCCAAAACAACTTGCTGAATGTGATTCAAATGTTCACATAACTGTGACTTGCCTGAATCTGTCTTTTTCAGCAAGTCATGATTCACCAGCAAGTATATAAATAAATCTTAAAAAAAAACCCCAAACCAACCAAACCCTTACACTCACAGAGTTCTGCTTACAAGACTAGAGTAACTCTGCACTTTTTTTGTGCATGGCAAGCAGGCTGATGTAGCTATTTTCGTTTATAACCCAAAATGAAAAAAAGCCAAACCCCACAATGTCCATTAGAAACAACCGAAGTACATCAGGAACAACAGAAATCTCAAAATACTTCATGATGGAGGTCAGATATTTAAATTATATTTACACTATTTACATTATTACTAACAAAATACTGTTAATAGTTGTGCCATGGAAATACTCAGTAAACTTCTCTGGTTTATGTTTGGAAAGAAGTGTTAGAGTGCACTACACTGCATAAAGAAGACAGTGTTTTTTAATATACAAATCAGCTGAACATAACGTGCAAGGGAGAAGCGTGTTCAGATCAGCAAGACCAAATCACTAGGTGGTTTTTAAGCACCCCTCTAAGAAAGGCTATTTTTGGCCTAATATCCAGTTATATCACATTTTCAAGCCTTGGAAAAATTCTGAAAGACTAATTAGGGTATTAACACAGCACAGGTGTTCACAAAAACCAGCTCTAGCCCACGTATGTCCGAAGAAACCAGGTAAAAGCTGGTAAGGATTCTGATCAAGAAATCAATGATAGGAATAGAATAGCTCAAATCATTTTAAACAACAGTTGATCTCAGTGTTGACAGATATCTGGACAAGTAGATAGAGATCACTTGTGAGTTGTAAGAAGCTTTTACAAAGCTTATCTGAACGGTGATTTTATATCTATATCATACCTGGCAGCTCTGGTCACTTGAAGCTACATCTTCAAGACAGAATTTTCTATTACCACCTTCCAAAATGTCTTGCACAACTTGGTGGCTCTATTTCTGCGATGCTTGCAAACCAGGGTTGAGATATGGAAAGTTGCATCTTTTCCAGTACCTAGAGAACAGGTTTCACATAAGGCACTTCAAAGGAAATATAAACTAGAAATAATTAATTTTTAAAAATCCAAACACAGATGAGGCAGCTACACAGAAGGTTACAGAAAGGGAAAGGAAAAAAAACAACCCACCTTCCAGTTAGGTGTTGCAAGTCTGAATATTTTATTGTCTCCGCCTTTTAAATGACTCACCCATGTTACTGAAACTCAACCCTATCAGGTATTTGGGAGCTTACTGTTCTCTTGCGGGCATGCTGAGCGTCCTACACATGTACATAAAGCCTCTCTAGAGACAGTAATTTAAACTTAATACAAAATGTACCTGACATTTGCACTTATACACCACATACCTACCCATATGGCTCACTGCTGTCCCTTTTTTCAGCTTGCACGAGTAACCACAGCTCCTGGCGTGGTGCTTCGGCCCAGACACTGAACTGCAGTGCTGCTTCTGAGCAATGGCGCGCCTATAGTGCCAAACACTCTCATACAGAGAAATTGCCATGCAGGATCATTGTGAGAGTTCCTAAAACTGGCTGACAGGGTTTGTAAAAGTGGTGAGTCATCATCTAACAGGAGTGTTCTTCTGCTCTTCCACAGGGATTGGTATTTCAAATCCGGGGGTTAATTTACTCAGTGATTACATACATGTGAATCAAAACTGATTACAATTTACGGATGACAAAGAATGGTGAATAATAAGGATATAGAAGGTCTGGAATGTGACTTAGATTACTTGGTAAGTTGAGCACATTTAAATATTTCAGAGCAGAAAATTGCAAATTACACTTAAAGAGCAAGAAATATAAACCACTCTGCAAGAGTCTGGCAAGCAGTATTGCTAGAAGCATTGAAAGATTCCAATAGATGGGTAACTTCACAATATTTTCCACTATAATGCTGCAGAACAGCTAATTTTGTCTTTCAGTGTTTAGACAGAAGGCAATATTTAAAGAGAAAGGATGTGATTATACCAAAGTGATATTAGAGAGAATAGTGTAGATGCACAGCTCTGGTATCAACAGCTGAACCAAGGCATCAAAAACTCAGAGACAAGGCACGGAAGCGATCTGAGAAGTAGAGGATATGCCTTACTGCCAAGGACATGGTATAATCCAGTTAGTAAAAATACAATTGAAAAGCAATTTGACTGCTGTGTTTACTGCCTGCACAGATAGAAAATTATAGCAAGAACTAGTGGTGAAAAGTTGCATTCTCCCTGGACCTGCCAGTTACACGTTCCAATGACTGAGACTTACCAGGAGGCTGCAGCTGACAGAGAGGGAGGCAGCAGAAATGGGATGGAGATTTGGAGGCAATGAACCAGACACTGTAGTTAGCAATAACTGCCTGTAGCTATAATGTAGGTTTTAGTAATATCATTTTTCAATAAAAATGAATGTTAAAAATTTAGAAACATATTGCTTTTCTTTAAAATTATCTTGAAATACTCAGCAGTCATTTATTATAAACTCACTGAGGAAAACAAATGAAGTCTCTTACTCTACCAATATAATCATGGTATCAATCATTATTAATATTTTCTGGCAAGCTGTGCTGTAGTGTAATGTAAACCTCCTTATTTAATATATCAGCATCCAAAATCAGTTGATTAATTTGAAATCCTAACAATTTATTATACTTTTCAAGTCTCCACGCTTTTTTGACTCAAAGCCCAAGGAATTAATTCATTGCTTCCATAGAACTTAATTACTGTCATATCCTAAGGGGCAGTACAAGCTGTTATTTCCAGCAGATGACCCTTACTTAAACTAAATTGGACTTTCAAAAAGATTTAAGTTGTGGAAAATGTTGCTCCTCCACTTATTCCTCTATCCTCCCACTTTCAAGAGTTAAATCTGTCTCCTTGCTAAAGAGGATAAAGGAGAACAGATTGTGTAAGGTTTGGTTGTGCCTCGTAAAGAGCCAAAACCTGTTACCCAGATCTTGCTTTCATTTTTTTCCACTGCACAAAACCCTCAGTTTTCAGAACTACACATATTGTGCAGTCACTTTCACTAAATATAGAAAAAAACCCTAGGTATTTAACAAAGGCCTAAAACCTCAAAAATATAATTGTCTAACTCAGTTCTTGAATTGCATAAAAGATCCATATTAATGAGGCAGGTCTTTTACTAGCCAGCATCATCTTCAATGCTGAATACAAGGTTCTGCATTTGAAAAGGTGGTCGTAAAACATGGGTCTACTTGAATCCTGCAGCAAAACAAGCTGGTGGTTTTCTAATGTTAGTTCCTGTGTTAAGAATTGTCCAGCGGGCACGGTTTTTAGCAAATAGTAAATCTATAAATCACACCTTGCATAATTCTCCAGGGATTTGTTAAAGAAAGAGGATCAAAAGCACATTGTACACTTCAAGATGTACATAAAATAACCAAACAACCTAAATTAGCAATGAGTGTTAGAAGAAAACCCAAACACCCCATGCACACCACCTTAAAAGATGGCCTAAGGAACGTGTTAAAATTACATTCCTTGTTTTCAAAACCTCTTGAAGAATAGAATATATATTGCAACTTCATAAGTAATCTATCAAGCTTTTAGTGCTCTGATGAAGCTCTCCAATAGCTGAGGACATGCCAAGCTTTTACAAAAACCTTTACTGAAGCATTTAAGCAATTGGATTATAGTTGTACACAATTTTGTGACTGTGTGCATCAGCATCAGCCAGGAAGCTGAGAAATTGCAAATAGGATCATGTACACGGGGAAACTCTGAAGCACTGAAAGCTCCTTGTGTTTTTAGGCTATGGGTTCAGTAAAATAAAGCTAAGTATAGCTGCAGCTGCAGGATGAGTGGGAGCTGGCGAAGCAAAGAGGATAATGGCCATCTTTGAAATCTGATTAAAGAGGTCACTTCCACCATGGAGAGTTCAGGCTGGCAGTGCATATGGACTCACAAGTCTTAAGTACCAGACTGCTGAAAACCGAACAGTACAGGGATTTCAGCTTCCATTCACCCACCACGGTCAAGTGTTTTTACTTCCTTTTAGAGGGAAGTGGAACAGGAAGAATACCAAATTTCAACAGGGATACAGATAGAGAAGTAAAAGCTTCTACAAAACACATGCAGAAAAGGCATCTGAACCACTCCCACATCTCAAGTAACATTCAAATCACTCTGAATGCCATTAACACCTTGGGGTTTTGTTAGAAGCAGGATCTCATCTGCACTTTCACAGGAGGCCCTGTTTTGGGTATTACACTAGACTACACGTGAAGCAGCATCAAGATTCAGGTGGTCTTAAACATTGTAAGCATCTCTAAAGGACTTAAAGGGTAGATGAAGTGGTATTTTAAGTCTGAAGAGCAGCTGACATCAAAATACAAAGTGCAAGATCTTTATAAGGGTTTAAGCCCTTCTTAAATACTTCTACTGTTATTTCCTGTGCAACAAACAAATTGTTAGAGCAGACTCAACAATATTAGTCTGTCTCTATTACTAGTACAACTCAAGTAGTGTATTTTGAGACTCTAGTTTGCAAAAGCTGTAGCTTAACTTGAGAATGCACTTGGCCCAGAAGCTGTCACTACACCGAGTAGCTATGTATCCAAGTCCTTCAATACACAAACCAGCAGAATTTACAAGATGTGCTCCATTCCTTTCTGCTGTTTCTCTAATTAGTTTAACAGATGGAACTGTTTTAAGACCATACTAACAGAAAAAAGGCTTCTTCATTAAAGAGATGAACAGAGTAAGATGCTATATGCTATATGGTTTTTATCACAACTTTGTATTAAAAAACATAGGAAAGGTATAATGCACACATCAAACCAAACCACATTTATTTCATCAGTCACAAGTGCAAATATAGCAACAAGTCAGTTCAGCAAATTACAACACATAGAGAAGAATGTAACGTAAATGCTAAGTACACTGACAGACCAACTTCAAAAGAGCAGCAAAAAACCAGTTTCTTCAAATAAAAACTTCTATTCTTTTTACTTATAATCTAAAATAACATAATAAATCTAGATCAGGAATGTCTCTGCTAATTCATGTTTAGCCACATATTCTGTTATTAACAGTTGCATTATCCAGTGTGCAAAAGGCCTGTCCAAGCTTCTTATTAACAGATGTTTTGGTTTTAAGCAACTTTTACCCAATATTTAAATAATACAGTGCTGACACTAGTTAATATGTTCTGCTATTTGATATTACAAATTTAAGAATATATATTTAAAAAACTAAGTCCAATTTCAGTGTTCCTATACAATTCTAGCTTGATTCAAAGTGGGCAACATTAAAGATAAAATTTAATTATTTTTTCCCAAAAAAAATGGATAGACACAAGTCTTCTCAGATTTTTGCATCATCTTTAAATCTGTAGTTAAAATATATGCAGTACTTACGTATAAAATAGAAAGCATTCCCATTAGGAAGATACTGCAGTGTAATCAGCCATTTTTCCCTACCACTTAGTAGCCAAGGAACAAGATTTATGCTTAACACCCAATCACTATTTTGCTTTACAGAAAAGCAAAAGTTGACTACCAGTATTAGCATCAGAATTTTTACACTGGAAATTTAGTTAACCTTCTTCTTTGTTATGAGTTGTTGCTTCTTCTCTTTTTCTTTATAGGCAATGAATTGAGAGTCTGTACCAAAGATTCTGTCCCACCATGTGAAGGTTGAAGCATAATTGCCGATAAAGTTCATGTGATGGAAATCATGAAAACGGGCCCCAGCATAGAAAGGTATCAAATGAAGAGGGTTCAGCGGAACATCATAGCCACTACAGGGGAGAAAAAAAGAAAGCAGCTATAGTAAGGATTTTTCCCAGTCATAAATCACAAAGTATAGACACTAACTTGTAATTTTTACGAAATCAAAAAGCTTTTGGTATTGTAAGGCCTTGAGGTATTCACTGTAATACTGGCCTAATATGAAAACAAAATCCTTCCTCTATCCTAGCCAAATGCTTCTGTCAACTATCCTGAAGTGGCTTTGGCACTTGTTGACCTTTTCAGCTCAGTTTACTATGCAGTATGAAAACATTTAAGCAAGTCACCTAAAATAAAGAAATAAATAGAATCACAGCTTTAACTGATACAATAGTGATGTTAGGGAGGAGGAACAAGACATTACACAACCTTTTAGTAACAAGCTATGAACATCAGTTCAGCTGCTCATGAAGCCGTATCTCAAATCAACTACAGTTGTAGTATTTCTACTTTTATTTGCAGCTTACTGAAAGTTATTCAAATGTTTAACATTCAAAATATATTATTAAAGTAATATTAAAACCAGAGCAGTTTGCTTTAGAGGGATTTCAACTCTTTAGCTTAATAGTATTGGAAAGCATCTTACCACCACCTAGTGGGGAGAGCACAAGGTAGTTTGTTATAAATAACCAATGTGGACCACAAAGTAAAAGGTAATTACCAAAGGATATTCATATTTTGCATCAATTACTCTATGATGTGTCACATATGCAAGCAATATGTTACTAAGCCAGCAATGATTTGTACAATGAGTTCATTAGTAGCTCATGTTCCACTAAAACACTTAACACTCGGCTTACAATAAAACCCATATGCTTCACAATATATTTACAGATACAAGGTTGAGCGTAATACTAGCATTCAAAAAATCACTCTTACTGTACTCTTTCTCTTGAACATAGGAAAGAAAAGCTCATTCATTTGCAGATGAACTCAACTGAGCCTACTGAGATTTGCACTAGCATTTTGGATCCAAATTTGAAGTCAGTCAGTTTTACAACAGAGACAAGATTCTTGTCCTTCAATAAACAAACAAATAAAAGCAATTTATATATTTATTTTAGAGACAGTCAGTGGATGTATAGTCTAAAGTTTCTCTTTTCTGGGAAACTAACAAAACATTAAAGGGAAAGAACTCTTGGCTGGAATATCACTTTTTATAATTGATTTTCAGCATTCTAATATGCGTAAGATGACTTGTACACCAAATATCAAGAGCCAGACATCCTAAAGCACCTAACTTCTGAGGCCTCCTTGAGATGCTCTAGCTGATAATCTATACTCTCCTAATTAGCAAGATTTATTACTAATACTACCTCAAACTAGAGAACAATGATAACGGTGCAGGTTGTGTCATTCTCTGTAAGTTTGAGACAGAGTCAGGGAGAGAGAAAAAGCAAATATTAAAAAGTAATGAGGATTTCACCTGTGTACATCAATGGTTTCCATCAAGCGACAGATCACCCATGCCCACAGAAGAATCACATGGTTACAGAAAACAACAATTCCAATAAAAAAGCCAGCTCCCAGGATAAGTGTTTCCAGAGGATGTGCGTATTCTGCTTGCATTCCAAATGGAGACTAGAAAAAGAGAACAGACAGGAAAACAGTCACCATTTTCAATTTTATATACCCCCAAATCAGAGTCACCATTTTGTGGTAGTCTCCCCTTCCCATTACCCCACAAGACCAGGACAAATAGAATTATGTTATGGGCAAAGGAAATAGTATTGATTGAGCAAGAGTCCTAACACAGGTGTTAAGCTCCCTGTTGGGAAAACAGAAAACAGTATTCCAAGGTCATGCGGATTATCATTCCATTAGTGATTCCAAACACTTCACTACTAGCTGAAAAGTTGAAAACTTTTATTTAGGCTTACCACTACCCCAGGCCAAAGCATTATTTCAGGAATATGAAAGTGTTTGGCAAGCTCCTATCAGCCTTGCTATGCATCCAGTCTCGGAAACAGAAGAAAGAAGGAAGCCAAAATATTCTCAGAATCAGGATTCACTTAGAAATTTATTTTAAAAATAAAAATTGAAAAACCCCTCATCTTTGATATTTTAAAATACTGTTCAAATGCTATTTTGAGATTGAAATAAGACATTCTTTCCTATGCACACAGCAGTCATTCCTACATTTAGTTTACCAAAACCAACATTCCACAAAGTGTTTGTGAAAGTAGTATAAAAAGAACAGCTTAAAAAAAAATGCTAAAGGTTCGAAGTTTGATTATCAGGAAAAAAAGAAAACACTTTGTCTTAAGAGTAATTTTAAAATCATCACCTTTTACTACCAGGGAAAGTTTTTAGTGAAACAGCCATTAGACTAGAGATCACTTATGTGTGAACTGCTAAGCACTCTCAAGAATAATGGACAGAAGCTGCTCCTGCTGGAGACCTGAGGGGCTGCCAAAATCAAGAGGAAAACAGCAGCTGCTCCTGCAGGTGTACATACATCTGCATGCATTAGCCAATACCAAGCTTCTCTACTATTTGCAGCCCACATAAACCACCCCGACCCAGTAGCTTGCAGTTTATCTTAGGTACACTGTAGTTGTATAACCGCAGCAGTACACATACATAGTAGCACTGACTTTGTGACCCAGAGACAGTGCCACCTAAACACAGATATACCAACTGCAAGGTGTAAGCACTGCCACACCCTGCCTGGCTCAGAACAGTGCCATCTCCAGCCAAGCATGGCTCATTACCTTGCGCTCAATGTCAGCTCCAACACCACTAAATGCAGAACCACCCCAAGTATCTATGTACTGCACTGTGCTCTCAATGCATTATGATGCAGCTGGCTACACTGCTTCCAGAAGCCCACATCCAAAACTATAATCCTTCCCTAAATCAAGTATGCTGCACATATGATGCACACAGAGGCCGTGCAGGAGCCGCCCAGCTGGACTGTCTTCTGGAGATCAGTATACTCTGGGTAACACAGCAGGTGGTGGAGAACTGACAAACGATCGAAACCAGAAGCCTACCATTTCCCCTCCCCTAGCAATGACATACATAAACACACTTATAAAAGCCTGGTTTGCCTAGCTCAACAGATATGATCAAACTTTAGCAAGAGTGCAATCTTTCATTCCCATTAAATGAAATATAATCACAGGAGGTGTTTCAGAAACAGGGTGATCAGGCATTGGAACAGGCTTCCCAAGGAAGTGGTGGAATCACTGTCCCTGGAAGTGTTCAGAAACCATGCAGACAAGGCCCTCAGTGGCATGGTTTAGCGGTGGACTTGGCAGTCCTGGGGGAATGGTTGGACTTGATGATCTTAAAGGTCTTTTCCAACCTAAGACTGTATGAAATAAAGACTTCCAAATAAGTTGTATGAAACCACATATACTAAAAACTATTTTTTAAGAAAATAAAGGAATACATACAACAAACTCATGGTGAACCTTATGGATATACTTGTATATTCTCTTGTGATGCAGCAATCTGTGCAGGAAATAGTGCCAGGCATCCTCAATCACCGCACATCCAAAACACTGGCCAACGAGGACATACCTTTAAAAAGCAGAAGAGCTATTAGTTATAGAATATACTAGCAGATGCATGATCTTGAAAGACAAAATAGTTTATATGCTAGTAAGGGTGGGAAATGTTTACGGCTATTAATGACTGACACTGGCATCACCTTTATAACATACTGAAAATATTAATTACCAGGTGCAAGGGCTATTGTGCTTATCAGCTCATCTATTTATATGCCAAAGTGAGTTAGCATGCAATACAACAAGCTGTCATTCCAATGTGACACACATAATCTATAGAGAACACCCATAGACTGCAAGACCTAAATATAAAAATATAGAGCTGCACCAGCTATCAAACCAGATAGAAAATAGCTTTCCAAGAAAGATGACCTTCTGTTGTAAAGAACTGCTACTATCAGAACACTGACATACTTTAAAAATAAGCTGAATCCGTTCTACGTGCACTTCCTTCCCCAATATGTCAGTTTAGTGCGAAAAACAGGAGAATGTCAGGCAGGTGATACCTTCTCTCCTTTGATGAACACCCTGCTGCTACAGCATAAAACAAGGTGGAAGGAAGAAATGCTCAGGAGACAAAAAACAACTCTGGATAACCCCCAATACATAACCCTTGCCAACATGAATCTTGCTTTGCTCCCACAAATTCCTTCCTAATCTCCTTTCTTCTATCAGAACAATTTGGGGCCATTAAAAAAAAATAGATCTAGAAACCTCTAATAGAAGTTAAACATCAACAGAAGCAAGACTAACAAATGTAATTTACATCATCAAAAGTTATTGTGTATTAGATTTGATTACACTATCTGTTAAATATTCTGCTTCCAACTATATGTAACTCAGTATCAACACATAAGAAAGATGCACCTACCATCTAGGCATCTCTTCCCACCCATACGGGATGTTAAAATACTCTGTGAAGTAATAGGTGCCACAAATCAGAGGAAGCTGAATGAAGAAGTGATTGAAGAGGAGCGTTTTGAAACACTTCCACTGTTTTTCCCATGTTTCTGGTTTATCCTAAGAAGAAGCAGAAACAAAAAGTTATGTTGCATGCTTCTATGGCAGATAACTGAAGTGCTGCAAAAATTATTTTGGAAGCAGTTTCGTTTCACCTTGGAAGACAGATAGGTGGTCCTTCAATAATCCAAATTAACTTAGGCAATAAAAATTACACAGGATTGGATTCAGTTTCACCAAAACCTCTTGTTTTTCTAAGCTAGCTTTCCATAAAACTTAAAGCCCCTCTTAACAGAGGTTGGCTGTCTTTGCCCGTTGTCCCAACTATTCTTGTTATTCCAGTGTTTGCAATTAGCATGAACATTTCACATTCAACAGTTTAACACAAATCTAAGCTTGATTTTGTTCTTCACACCACAGAATGTATTTCCATAGCTAAAATAACACAAAGAGAAGCTGAAGACAGGAGATTGTGAAGAAATAAGCTGTCTTGAAAACACCCAGTTTTTGCATGGAGGCATTTTACCAATCGCTATAATAATACCAGCTTCTGAAATTACTGATTTCCAATTCATATTACAATGAACCAGGGGAAAACCAGTCATCTTTAGATACTGGATGTGCCTACAGGTACTTTGAAACAAACACTTGCTATTAAATAAGCATACCATGTATTTCTTTTATAATACTAAGACAGACCCCTACCACCAGATGCTATGATTCTATTATACCTTCCTGTAAAAACCTTTGCTACCAAAGATGGACTTACCCTTTTCTTCCTATACCACCATGGTGGAAAGGATATCCTCCCTCAAAAAAAACCCTCTTTCCTTCCCCAAAAATCCACTTCTCTTTTTCTCCTCTCCTGCTACACAGCCATAGTAATTTTTCTCTGCCACTTCCAGGATGTCCGAGTGACAGGAAAAATGGGGTCATATAAATTGGAAACTAGGAAACTGCAGTTGTATTTTCCACTTTACGTGTTCAAAGAAAATCAGGAAGTGTGTAGTTCACAACTTTCTCTTACCTGCTGAATTTTATACTTCTGCATGTATGGTATAAACTGAAAGACAAATCCAGGTACACAGAGCAAGAAGTATGAAACTTCATGAACTATAAGCGATCCCCAAGTTGCAATCTGGAACTTTGTGTAGTTATCCAGCATGTAATTCCAGGCATTTTTAAATGGCTGCTGCAGGGGATTGTCAGGCAAGAAAGAGTCTATATATTCCACTGCCAGATAAGCAGAGTTCAAAATGTTAACGCTGTCGTTCATTGCCATTATTCACACATAAAACATCACAATTACAGTTCTTCTGCAGCTGTCTTTAAGCAACCTGAAAATTTTGAGAAAAAATGAATAAACAGCAGTTAAATCTTCGGAAAAACAAAACAGAACATTACCTATCTTAGTTGTTACCTAGTTTTAAAGCAAACACAGGAAAGGAAAATGAAAGGAAGGGAATCAGCTCTCAAGTTTTGGCATTACATCAAGGGAGGAAAATGATAAATAAATATTAATTATTACCTTATTTTATTCCAAGTTTTTTGCAGGATAATTGTATTCTTCACAAAAAGGCTCGAAACAGATTTAGACATTAAATTAGCTGTGAAGTCTTGATGACTTAGCCTAATTCTTCTTGTAGCTGTGAGCCAGAATCCATGCAAACTCCATCAACCCATCAGACTGCCTTTAAACAGCAGTGGGATTGAGATAATCAGCCTTTTGTAACTAATGGAGTTTTCATCACAGGTCTCAAAAGCATAGAGGCAGCGTTCCTATAAGTGCCCTAAACCTCTCATATTTCCACAGAGTACGCTGTTTCTTGGTTTGAGTTGGAAGGGACCTTTAAAGATGATCTAGTTCCAACCTCCCTGCTATGGGACGCCTCCCTCTAGACCATGTTGCTCAAAGCCCCGTCCAGCCTGGCCTTGAGCGCTGCCAGGGATGGGGCAGCCACAGCTTCTCTGGGCAACCTGTGCCAGTGTCTCACCACTCTCACAGCAAAGAATTTCTTCCTATTAATTAATCTAAATCTACTCTTTTCCAGTTCAAAGCCACTTTTCCCCTTGTCATGACAGGCCTTAGCAAAAAGTCTTTCTCCATCTTTCTTACAAGCTTTCTTAAAAGTCTTTTATATACTGAAAGGCGACAGCAGTATCCTTGGAGCCTCCTCTTCTCTGGGCTGAACAATCCAAACCCTCTCAGCCTCTCTCCGTGGGCAGTGTGCCCTCTGATCGCTTTCATGGCCCTCTTCTGCACCCCATCTAACTCACCCATCTTCCGCTCTATAACACATGCAATTCATAGGACAGAGGACACCAGCTAGCCCTCCGCTGACATGCTCAGACTACATCTAACATAAACAGTGTGCCAAGCTCGCTATCCAACAACATTAGTTACCATTTTTCTTTCTTAGCAACAGCATCAAGATGTTGCTGTTTCTTAACATTAGATCATAGGATAGTTTGGGTTGGCAAGGATCTTAAGATCATCTAGTTCCACACCCCCGCTGCCACGGGCAGAGTCACCACGTTGCTCAAACCCCCGTCCAACCTGGCCTTGACCACTCCCAACCATGGGGCAGCCACAGCTTCTCTGGGCAACCCATTCCAGTGCGTCACCACCCTCAAAGTAAAGAACTTCTTCCTTATATCCACCCTAAACTCCATTACCATAATCTCAGATACCACTTCATTAAGAGTAAGTACATCAATAGCAGATGCCAGGGAAGCTTACCACCCGAGCTCCCAACCCGATAGGCACGCC
>NW_009942532.1:0-3234 GCF_000696875.1 Nestor notabilis | reverse complement strand
GTCCCGGTGGTTCTGTTGTGTGTTCGCACACAGAGCGGGCTGTGCAGTGCTCGGTTCACTGCGGTGACCCTCACAGCTCTGCTGTGGCTCCGCACTGCCGTTCAGAGTGCGCTAAGGCGAGCCTGGTGTGCCATGAATGCTACTGGCAGGGGGGGGCGCCGCTCTCCAGTAAAAGCTGTGGTAATGCAGGTGAACTCCACCCGTGGTATAGAAAGCTTCCCTGTGCCTGACAATAATGCTGTCAAACCCTGGTTGTGGTCTCCCCGCAGCTCTGTTTCTCCCCTGAGTTGCGGCAGTTTAAGCACTAAATATACCGAGACCCTAATCTCGCAGCAAATGTAACAAGAAGACCTGGCAGTTAAAGCATCCTTCGGTGCGGCCCTCTTGGGGCAGGAATCGTCTGTTGGTCTGCATGGTGCCTTCTGCTGTGGCTGTGAGGTATTGCTATACCAAGAACGAAAAGGCAGCAGAATGCTAGGGGATGAATTCCTGCTTTTTCAGAACAGTTTTTGAGGCAGGAAAAATTTTGCTGCAAGCGATTCACAGCAGCTTTTTTCCTTCTTATTTTTCTCTTTCCTGTGGAGTTTTTCATCTGATTGACCTCTTCTGCAGTACAGGCATTTTGATACACTGCATTAACATTCTTCCTTCTGATGTAATAGTTCCAGTATTGAAGACTACAGTAATAGTTTAATTTGCATTAGTGAGCAGAAGCACACAACCTGCAATGTGTTCAGTTTTTGTCATACATTCAACGTGTAACACAATGATTGCTGTGTATCTGATGGAAGAAAAATTCACTGAGAAGCTATAGAGAAGAACTTCCTGTAGAGTGCTGACAGACCAGCTGCTGGCAGAAAATTGATGCTAGACATAATCTTTTAAACAGGATTTTTATCTTATCTTCAGGCACTTTTAATATGCCCATTCTCACAGCATTACGATATCACATATTGCAGGATGTAACCCTAGCAGTGTCACTAAGGATGAAACCAATTAGTGTCTCATAAATTCCTGCAGATGAGTTCACTGCAGTATTTATTTCCAGTTTTTTCTTTTGGAAGTAATTGTGACATAGAGAATTAAGCTCTCTTTTTTATTTATGCACTGGGTGTTCTAATGGAAATGCCACTTTCTGCACATCGTTTACTGGAGAGAATGAATTTGCCTTGTACAGATTTGTTACAGAGAAAAAAAAATGCAGCCAGTGAAATGGCTGTTCAGCAATTGTACCTTGTCACACTGCTACAGCTGGTCAATGCCAACAGTGTAGGGGTGTCAATGTCTCGTGTCAACTGGTTTATGCACTAGCCAGTCTCTAAGTATGCTATACAGACTACAAAAGATGAAGAAAAAGTAGTAGTCCTAAAAGCTGGTTCCCAGAGTTCAATACTGGTCATTCAGCTTCAGGGTCCAACTCAAAGTGGACAAATATCCCCCTTCATGAGAGTTAACTACAATTCTTTTCCTCCCGCTCCCTCTAAAACTGGACCTACATTTTAAGAAAAGTCTTGCCAAAAGGTAAATGATCTTGGAGCAAAACCTTCCAAGTCTGAAAAGTTATCAGAGTTCTGAATTAGCTCAGAATGGTTTGGGGGTTTCACTTTGACCCTCTTTAAAAATCTGGTTCCATTAGCTCAGAACTATTATCTTACCTGTTTGAACCCCAAGTTTTCTCCCTATAAAAGTCTTTGTGTTATGGCTGCGGCCCCAGAAAAGCACCTAGTGCTAGTGCTTGATTGCTGTGCAAGAACCTGGTGTGGGTGATGCCATGAGAAGCTAGAGACAAAGCAGATGACCCGAGCTGCTGGCAGCATTTGGTTAGCACCAGCATGGTGCTGTTGTGGTAGGCAGGAAAGGACGTATTCATGGTAAGGAAAAGGAGCCAGAGGGGTGTTCAGACCCAACTGGGGAACAACCGATTGTTAAAACACCATGGAGCAGCCACCATTCTCCCTGTGGTGAAAAGCTAAGGAGAAAAAAGCCCCACTCTACAGGGCAGCCTGGTGCTGTCAGTATCCCACTGCACTTCCTTGAAACACATATCTAGTCTGACCAGCACTGGAATACTTCCAGCAAAGTAATGTTATCAGCTACTTCTTTGCTGTTTCAGAGTACAGAAAAATCCCATCATATGTGATAACCTACCAGGAACTGAAAACAATTACAATAAGCCTTCTATTGGGGCATGCTGTCATTTACATTTTGGAGCAAACATTATTTGCTCCAGTTTTTTTCACCAGTGATAACTGTTTTGCTTGGCAGTAAAACAGATTTAATCCAGTATTAGTCATTGATGTGTGAACAGTGCTGCCATTGGGAGGGAGAGCAAGACATGCTGATAATGGGCCATCCAATGGCAGGCTGACTGCTGCAATGAAGGATGAATAGTGGACTTCAATGCCAGCAGATAAAAATTTCAGAGATTTTGGTTGGGGTTTTCCTATCTTTTAATAATAGCAAGGTCTCAATCTAGCTTGTTTCAGCAAGACTGATAATTTTTAACAACTGCTAAACACTGGGTTTTTTTGCCTGGCTCATTGCCTGTAAGTGTCTGTTGTTTAAAGCTCCCCAGTGTGCATGCTTTCCCATTAGAAAAGCAATGTGAATTATATGTATTACATTGCTTTGGCTCTTCCTTGGTAGGAACTTCAGATGTGCAAGAAGAAACATCTCTAATGAGGAGCTCTGAGATCTAGTAGGGTCAGAAGGATTTCATGCACTTTGGGTCAGCTTCAGCAGGGAAGAGGCTGGTGTGTTGAACAGTTTCTAATAAACAAGTTTCCAAAATAGTAGAACTGGCTGTTTGGCATTGGGCATGCTGCTGTCCCAGGGAAAATCAGCCAGACCTTTTTCCCAGTGCTGAAGGTGAGGTGAGACAGCACAAGCAATTGTGGATAGCCTTATAATGTGTAAGCCTCAGGAGTATTTAGCTGTTCAGCAACTAGTACTAGGCAATGCCTTTTTCAGAAGGAGTAGGATGATCCCCCAGGTGTGGTAGAAACAGCTACATGCCAGGGAGCAGGAACCTGCGTGCCTACCAGGAGCCCCTTCCCCAGGTAGAGGAGACACAAGTTTTTGTAGCCTTCTTACCTGCCTAGGACACTTGATAATGAGGAACCAGGGAACTTTCAGCCCAGATGCCCACCTTCATCCAAGACCTTGGTGATGTATAGAAGAGGACCCAGTCCCAGCTTCCTTGCTAAGGGCCAAATCAGCTGCACGCTGCAAACA
>NW_009942531.1:7963-12160 GCF_000696875.1 Nestor notabilis | reverse complement strand
TATTCTATGATTCTATGATTCTATGAAATAATCATTTTGATACTTACAGACTTTTTTATAGAGTTTGACATTGAATTGCATCTGCCTAGAGTGATGCAGACAGTTATGGTTCAATCAGCTAATGTTGTCTTTCTTCTTCAAGACTGTTATCTTCCATTATCACAAAGCACAACGTAAAGCAATGTATTATAGAAACCTATATAGCCAAAAACAGAAAATAAAACGTAAGTTATGTGAACTAATAACATTTGGAAGAAATACAGTTTACATTTACTGTTTATATTTAATTATATATATTAAATATTGTATGTTGATAAATAAGAATTTGGTTTTCTCGTTGTAAAATGCCTAATACATTTTCTGTTCAAAAATGATAATGATATTTTTTTCTGTCACATTTACTGTTAGGATTAATCTTATAAAATATTATGAATCTAACATTTTTATTTAGAAAACATATTCTCAGCTTGAAAGTGTGTCACACAGAAATCAAGAGATTTTATGGAATCAGGAATTCCATAAATGATAATTAAATTGTTATCTTCTCTTTTTGGTGCTAAGGTGCTTTATTTACAGAGAAGTCATGTCATTTGCTTTTGCTTAAGATGTCAAACTGGAAGATCTTTAACCTGATTTGCAGCTCATCTGTAGATAAGAGCATATCATTCCGTGATCCAGGTCACTGTCTCTAAGTCACCAAAAGTGGTATTCAATATGACTAAATAAAAGAAAATTGCTTACTTTACAATATTGTGGCTCTTTGAGATATGTTGTCTGTGTACACAACATAGGGGAATCTTTGATTTTATATTGTTAGCCAAAAACAACACCCAAATTTTAGAGATGAACCTGTTCATTATTTTTTTACTTTTGAATGATAGCTGTTATAACACTTAGAAGGTTGTCACACTGTGAATTGAAACACGTATACAAGTAAAGTTCCATAAACTTATAAGGGGTCAAATTTCAAATAAGGAGTTACACTGAGCATGAATTATTTTGGGGCATGTACCTTCATAAGAGAAGAGGGAAAAGAGCTGGACTGTGGTCAGTGCTTGGTGACACTAATGCTACATTAATGCTGGTTTTCCAGAGATTTATCTCCTAGGTCTATAAGGTGATGCCTTCTTTCATGTCCTTCATAATGATTGAATGTAAAAAGTGCTTGCTGCCTTGTCTTCTGTGACCCTGAATCAAGCAGAAGCAGTCTGGATATGAGGAGGAGAGAGACATTTCTTTTACAAGCGCTTTATACAGCATACAAAGATGACGATTGCCAGCTGCCAGAGATAGTGGAGCTTGTCATGGTAGACATTACAGCTCCATACAATGATTCATACAACCATGGCGTAGTTCAAGCTTGGAACTTGACTCTCAGGAGGTCAGCCAGTTTCACCTCTTACTCAAAGCAGGGTCAGCAATGAGATCAGGCCAAGTTGCTCAGAGATTTATCCAGTCAGGTCTTAAAAACCTCCTGGAGACTGCACAACCTCTCTGGGCAACCAGTTCAAGTGTTTACCTGTCATCAGTTTCTATCCCTTTCAGATGTGAAAATAAATGCAAAATAAAGCCATAAGTTTATGTGAAGAACATTAATTTGGTCTACATTTTTCTACTGAGCCATGAAAAAATGTTATATTTTCCAAGACCAAACTCTACTTTTTAAATAATTTCATTTTTTCATGTTCCTATTTCCTTAGCATAAAAAAAAATAATAATCTGTAAATATTAATTTCACCCATTCTTGGATCTATTATTGTAACAAAGTAGCTCTTGAAGTGTGTCTGTTATCTGGTATTTCATGTCTACCTTTTCATGCTTGGGGGCTTTCTTCGTCTGATACTCTGTATTTCTGTTGTTTGATGCCATAGAATTTCAGCATAACACAGCACTGGAAAGTGTACTCACTCTTCTTATTTTTAATTTTAAAAAGTCAAAAGTTTGTTATGGCTTTGTAATTTTCAGAAAGTAGACAATTACAGAAAACTACAGCTACCCCATTTGAGTTTGATGTCATGTTATGCCTTTCTACCTGTATTCTTAGCTGTACTCACAAATACTCAACCAATAATGGTTTACGGCTACTAGAATAATGCAGCTAGGGAAAAAAAATCACTACTGTATTTTAAAACTGTGTATTTTAATCATCATTTGAAGCATGTTTTAAAGATAATACAGGCTTACAGCTTTATCTCTGAAGGTATCATAAGCTTTCATGAATAAACCACAGGAAATATTTATTTTGACTTCTGTCATTTAAAGAAACATGAACAAAGTTACATTTTTATGTAAAAAGTTTACCCATCTTTATTTTCTTTTTTCCAATTAATTCTGAAGCACTTGTTAACATCAGCTGATACATTTAATACCTAATTAACATTAATAAAAAGTACTTCATTGTACTGCAGATTTATAAAGGTTCTATAGACTAAACGTTACATGATATGACTGGAGTAATCCCTGGTTATCACCTTCAGTTGGATACAAGGAGTCAGTGATATAGCATAGATTTAATATCCTATTACTGGTAATTAGGTTTGCTTCACTTGTTTCACTTTCTTTTGCATTGTTGTCCTATACCTTGTCTTGTCCTTTATTGATAGATGTCTAGCGACGAAATATAGTCATTGCTAGATATACTCCTGCTTTTACAGAGTGAAAGTTCTTCAAATGTTTTACAGCTCATTCTTCACCTCCCTTGCTGTACAGACTACTGTATTAAAATAATACAGTAATGGTAATATCTGTTTAGGTACAGGATGTAATACATCAGCTTAGTAACTCCTTTGCCATCAAATAATACTTATAAAGGACTATAAAGATAGAGGTTTTATTTTCCTCTGCAAGCCTGTGACCTCTCTACCAATTACCTCAGGCTCAAGATCAGCCAGGCAGCAAGAGAAACAGCATGAGACAATGGCTCAGTGCTAAAGAGAAGCCTAAACATTTCCTCAAAAAACAACAGGCTTCGTCTTTACCAGGCAGGGAGTCAGTATCATCAGCAAAGGATGAATGGTTGCCTACTGCGTGATAACGATAACCAGGGTTTCAGAAGCATCCAAAGCTTTGCTGCTGCTCCGGAAGCTTACCACTGTTTAACAGCTGTCACAAGAAGGCTAATGACCGCAGGGAAGGCATCCCATTACCCATCTCTAGGACAGCAATGTACGTATCTATCATTCTATATATAGATTGAAAGATACATTAATTTGTGGGATTTTTTTTCACTACTGTTATTCACTGATGGCAATATTAAAACTGGAAAAAAGAGACATAGTTCCAATGAGTATGATTTGAGAGGGATGATATGCATAAGGTTAATGAGTTAAAGGCAATGAAAACCTGAATAACAGTTTTAGATGTAAAACGCATGTATAGAATGTATCCATGAGGAAGCTAAAATGCAAATAGGATCACTGAAGTCACTGAAACTCAAAATATAAATAAAAATTATAATGTAGTAGTGTAAATTATAAACCAAATTTGTGTTATAATTTTTGGTACTAATGCCCACACAAGCTTGTGCAGGTCTGGTGAACACAGACAGTAAATTAAGCGACAGTGGTGTTTAAGGTGAATGTATTTCAGATTTAATTTTCTTATCCTCCAACTATATACATATGAAAACCAGGGACAGTCACGCTTTTCTTATGGAGCTTACTTTTCAGTCCATTCTTGTAGTATGTAAATACTATTGTACGCTGTAGCTTTTTTATAATAACTTACAAAAAGCTAGAGGAGCTTACTGGTGAACAGGAATCTTTTTTCTGAGAGCAGGTGGGTGTTTGGGGGGCTTTGGTATTGGGTTTGTGTTTTTAAGGCCTTTAGGACATGGGACACTTTGGCTGCACCTTCTGCTTTTAGGTAAATGAGCATGTGCTTTCTTGGTTTCCCTTTGACTGTAGTTGTGCATATAGGCTACACTACAAAGTTTTCCTATGTAAATCTCTTTTTATGAGATGGCTTTTTTGTTTGGGTTTTGTTTTCTTTTGTTTCTGCAAAGTGCAAACTTATCCTTACTAATAAGAAATAAAGACTGATTTATTAGATTAATTAGGTTATTAGATTAATTAAGTTTGAGATCATCTAAGGAACCTGAAGGTGAACAAGTCCATGAGATATGACAATATGCATTCACAGGTCCTGAGGGAACTGGCAGATGTAGTTGCCAAGCCACCATCCATCATATTTGAGAAG
>NW_009942531.1:5253-7938 GCF_000696875.1 Nestor notabilis | reverse complement strand
GGACCGGATGAAATGCATCTGCAGGTCCTAAGGGACCTGGCAGCTGAAGTTTCTGAACCATTATATGTCTGAGAAACTGTGGCAGTCTGGTGAAGTTCCTGCTGCCTGGAAAAGGGGAAATATTACCCCAATTTTTGAAAAGGGAAAACAAAGGCCCAGAGAACTGCAGGCTGCTCAGTCTCACCTTGGTGCCTGACAAGATAATGGACCACATCCTGGAAGCTGTGTTAAGGCACATGGACAATAAGGGGGTGATTGGTGACAGCCAACATGGCTTCACTAAGAACATATCATGCCTGACAAATTTGGTGGCCTTTTATGATGGGGCCACAGAATTGGTGGATAAGGGAAAAGCAACTGACATAATCTATCTGGGTTTGTGTAAGGTATTTGACACTGTCCCGCTCAACATCCTTGTTTCTAAATTGGAGAGAAATGGATTTGATGGATGGGCCACTCATTGGTTAAGGAATTGGGTGGATGATTACACTCAAATAGCTGTGGTCAAGAGCTTGATGACCAGGTGGAGACCAGTGATGAGTGGTGTTCTTCAGGGGTTGGTATTGGGACCGGCATTGTTCAGCATCTTTGTCAATGACCTGGACAGTGGGATTGAGTGCACCCTCAGCAAGTTTGCTGATGACATCAAGCTGTGTGGTGTAGTCAACACACTGGAGGGAAGGGATGCTACACAGAGGGACTTTGACTGGCTCAAGAGGTGGGCCAGTGCAAACCTCATGAGTTCCACAAGGCCAAGTGCAAAGTCCTGCACTTGGATCAGGGCAATCTCAAGCACAGCTGTAGGCTGGGAAGACACTGGATTGAGAGCAGGCCTGAGGAGAAGGACTTGGAGGTGTAACATGTAAATTAGTATGCTTGCTCACTACAGTTTTTAAGATTTTCACTTCCTTAATCTTTTGAGGAGGTGGTATACCTGGGGGGGATGAGCCAGTGGTTGTGATCTCCTCCTGTCGGAACTACTTTTTGCCTAGTTTTGTCTGGTTTTGGCAGCTCTAAACAGTACTACTTCACAGACTGTTGCTCTAATAAACCATTATTCATTTTTATGGTCACTGAGCTAGATGTAAGTTGCTATCCATTATTAAAATTCAAAAAAGTCCATTAAACAATTTAGCTAAGTTTATGTTATCTTTTAAGTTCTGCTCAAAAGTCTCTCAAAATTTGCTGTGTAACAACAGATAGTTTACCTGTATGCTCAGGATAGACTATTTCACAGCATGCAGACATAGAAACCTAAAACCAAAATTGTTTGGGTTGAAAAGGTTCTTAAAGATCCTCTAGTTCCAACACACCTGCCATGGGCAGGGACCCTTTCCACCAGACCAGGTTGCTTAAAGCCTTGTCCAACTTGGCCTTGAACACTGCTGGGGATCAAGCACCCACAGCTTCGCTGGGCAACCTGTTCCAGTGCTTCACACTCTTCAAAAATGTCTTCATAATGTCTATCATGATAATCTTTCCCTCTTTTATAGAAAGTTGTGACTTCAGAATTTTCATAATATAGATTCTTGCATGCCTTTTTTACTGCTTTGACATTCCCTTTAAGTCTGTTATTATTATTCTGTGTTGATGGTAACTTTTTGAACTCAAACTAACTATTTTGAAATTTCTTTCATATTTTATTATCTTTTCTTGATAAACTGGGTAGCTGACAACACACCATGGATCAGACTATGGCCATTGCAAGGAAGCTATGAGATTTAAAGTAGCTACTTATTTTTTATGGTGACTATGAAGTGATCTGTGTACACATGAGGCAGGTGAAGGATTTAGGTCATTTTCTGATCCCTTTAGCAGAGTACTCACTGAGAGCTATTTTAAATTTTACTTTTCAAATTGTAAAATTTTTAGATAGGCAAAATTGAGTTTGTTACTGAGAAGAAGAACAAGATTAACACCTACCAAGGACTTGATCCAAAGTCCTGATAACAGTTTGATGTCTTCCCATTTCCTCAAATGAGCTTTTGATTACTGTCAAAGTGCTCAGGTTGAAATTTTCAAGACAGTTAAAAAAAAAATAAATATATAGGTAACACAGGTTTGTAAGGAGACAGAACATAAATTCAATTAGGAACCATCATTAGCTTCCCTTCTGGTTTTGGGAATAGACTAAACATGTGAATATTGGAATTTCAAAATACTTGATCCATAAATGAGGGACAATATGTTGGAATCAAGAATGGAAGGTGGAATACTACAGACTAATAATCATGCTTGTTTGGCTTATGAGGATTAGTAACATGAAGAGCAGTTAATAGAATTACATCTCTGATTTTTGAAATACAAAAGAGCAGTGAAAATCATCTGAAGATGACTATGTGAGATTTTTATATAAAGCTTCATGAGGTGGGTAACATGTCTAATATTTGACTTAAAAGTAACAAAATAATTTAGTCAAGAATATGGTAATTCTTTGCCATGCAAACAGAAAATTAGACTGGAATTTCTTCATAGAGGAGTATTTTACTACTGAAAGCAAAGTAGGTAAATAGTGGCTCATGGAAGCTGCTGGAAAGAGTCCAGTTGATGCCAAAGGCACCTTCTGGTGGAAAATACTGTTGCCACATTTGCATGTGTTTAAAGCAAAACAATGTGAAAGTGTAGTGTCTTTTTTCCTCTTATGCCTTACCTTCGACATCTCCTGACTACAACATGCAATCAAAA
>NW_009942531.1:0-5222 GCF_000696875.1 Nestor notabilis | reverse complement strand
GAAAGAGCCTAAAGGCAGTAGAAACTCTTGTTGCTGCTCTCTAAGCCTTGATGGATGTGTTTCTGAAATACAGAAGTTTACAAAATGAACATCTGGTTCATTTATACAATGTCTGAAGAGGTTTCACCACCTTTCAGCAGGTATAAAATAGGGGTTTCTATCTGAGTGCAAGAGAAACATAAAACTAAGGACTTCTTTTAAATCATTTAGAGTGATATAAGCCTCTCTTTACGGGAAAGAGATGTAGAAATTTAAGTCAAAAGGTAACTGCAGCTTCATTATTTCAAAAAGGGCCAAAAGCTAATTCTACTGTAGAAATGGAGCTATAAAACAGCTGTAGATGGGACTGCATGTATCCATTACTGTAAAACAACATATGAGCTATAAAAATCAAAAAAACCTGATCCTTGTCTTTAGATCAAGTAAATTAGTTGTATTAAAGATGTCTAATCTGGTAATTTTGAGTTCAAACAGGACATTATTACTTGCTTAATTCACCTTTATGTTTAAAGTGAAAACAACTGCAAGAAATGAAATATTGCTTAAAATATTCAGGGCAGCAGCATATGCCTCGAGAGATAAGACTTTCACTGTTAGTTTAATTAAGAGAACAAAAAGCAAGCTTCAAGTGTTATTTACAGGTTCTTGACATATTCACTAATGAATCATAGGATGCTGTAAAGGTTATTCTGCCTATTACAAAAGAAGTGCACAATAATTGTTTTTTAACCAACTTATTTTCTTCACAAAGTTTTATTCTATTCATGACAGATCAATGTGCTTGAAAAGGGAAACAAAGATTCTTTTTTTTTTACTGTTTCAGCTAGCTATCTAGCCAGCTTCATATGTGAGATAAACTACAGTGGTACATCGTTGTATATTGTTGTACATTGTTGTACAAATGTTCATTGTTGTACTTTAAGTGTTAAGTATATTCCCAGCACAATTTTTAATATTTTGTAATTCCAGGACACTCACTTTATTTTTAGGAATATCAGGAATGTTTGGTGCAACTGCCAGTACGCCAGAAATAACGGATTTCCAAAAGCCAATACATTGTTCTCTTTAGTACAATCAAACTTTATTCTTTCTGCATGCATATTTATCAACCTGATTGTTAATTCTTTTCTCTTTCGTTTCCATTAAGATTTTTCTCATGTACAAACATACACTTTTTCTTCAGTATTTATCTGTTGCATTAGACAATCTTCTAGCTAAAACAAAACAAGAAACAACTCTTCTTTTCCAAATAAGTGATTTTAGGATTGATAGAAATGATAGTGCATCCTGCCTCTGATATAGAATCATAGAATCATAGAATAGTTAGGGTTGGAAAGGACCTTAAGATCATCTAGTTCCAACCCTTCTGCCATGAGCAGGGACACCACACACTAAACTATGTCGCCCAAGGCTCTGTCCAGCCTGGCCTTGAACACCTCCAGAGTTGGAGCATTCACAACTTCCTTGGGCAACCTATTCCAGTGCCTCACCACCCTCATATAAGGGGTGTCAGACAATGTATAGCAGCAAATGTATTATCATCATCCCAGATTTTTAAGTAAAAGCTTTATATACCACATGCCTTACATAATAATGTATTGCTCATCTTCTGTCTTCTCAAGAACTGTCATCAGCTTACTTCAGCTGTAGTTTGCTACAGGACAGATTTTGAGATACAGTATTTATAGTTCTTTTTATTTAGAGCGCTGTCTAGATTAGATACCCAAGAGTTGAGAGCTATTATTGTCTCTATAAGCAAGTAACCTAAGTGCACCAGAAGCTCAAAGATTCAGTATTTTTCTGTCTGAAACATCTTTGTTCCCTATCCTGGTTTCAGCTGTAACAGTTATTTTCTTCTCCTTTGCAATAGCTGCTGCAGTGCTGTGATTTGGCTTCAGTCTGAGAACAATGCTGATAAGATACCGATGTTTCAGTAGTTACTCAGCAGTGCTTACCCTGATCAAGGACTTTTCAGCCTTATGCTCGCCAGTGAGGAGAGGCACAAGAAGCCTTGGGGAAGCAGACACAGGATACCTGACCCAAACTGTTCAAAGGGGTATTCCATACCACAGCACATCATGCCCACTATATAAACCGGGGGGAATTACCTGGAAGGCCCAGATCGCTGTTTGGGTCAGGCTAAGGTATCAGTCGGCAGGTGGTGAGCACTCATACTGTGCATCACTTGTGTTTATAGGGTTTTTTTTTCCTTTCCCCTTATAGTTTTATATTCTTTTTCCTTATTATTTCCCTTATCATCATTATTATAAGTAGTAGTAGTGGTTTTGTATTATACCTTAATTATTGGACTTTTCTTAGCTCATGGGATTTACTTTCTTTCAATTCTCCTTCCCATCCCACCCAGAGTTGGGGGGAAAGTGGGGGTGAGAAAACTGCTGCTTGCTTCTGACCTACCGGCTGGGCTTAAACCATGACACTCCCTTAGTAAAGGTAGAGGGAAGAGTTAATTTTGTTAAAAATCATTATTAAAACAGTATTTTTATTATTTATCTTAAATAAAGAAGTCTTGCTTCTTTTCACATCACCAGGAATTAAAGGTTAAGGTTTTAGCTGAAAAAATAAACTGACCATACAGGGCACTGAAGGGAGAAACAGCAATCTGAGCTAACCTGAGCTATATACACTCAGAGGAAAGGAAGAACAGCTAACATTCAAAACTTTTTTCAAGGGTGACTGTGAATAGCAAATTAGATACAGCTTGTGGTAAAGTGCGGCTGGAAACAGGCCATACTTCTCCCTGCTGAGGTCCTTAGATACATTTCAATGTCTGCTTCAGTTTCCCTGCATTTAGTGCACAGATCCAGATTTATCAGTCTCTGGCAGCCAGCAAGGGTACAGAAAAAAACTGGAGAGAATTACATTTCCCTCAGCAGCAGGTGGTTTCCCTCTGGCAAGAGATTTTCTGATGATCTTAAATGGGCCCATTTAATTTCCAGCCATGTTCTGAAAGTTGTATTAAGTTTTGGAGGAGATTGTTGTCAACTCGGACACTTATTCTAATATATTTGTGTCAGATGATTCCCTAATAGATTTAGTTACAGTCAAAATGAGTTGATTGTGTCCTCCTGAGCTGCCCCATACCCTCTTCCAGCAGCTAGAAGCCTGTCCACATTAGGAGCTTTACCACATCTGCAAGCCTTTCTGTTCCATCCAATTGACACAGGACAGTGAAGATGTCCTTTCACAAACTGAAAGGACTCAATTAGGATTGAAAAAGGATTGGCTTTAAAGCCAGAAGACCAATTTTTTTAAGGCTATATGCCTCTGACAACAAGGATCAGAAATACTCCTATTATTTCTCTGTATGTATGAGATAACAAATTCTTGATAAAGAAGGGATGCATTGAAGAATAAGCTAAACCAGCACAAATTCAATAACAGTGTCTGCAGGTCTCACAAAAAATTCTGTGTACATTAATCTGTTGTTTTCTACTCATATACTCCCTTGCCACATGTATTTATCAGTCTGGACCAAATTACTTCTGATTATGTAATCAATAAAAAAGTCAATGCATAGCTTTTGTCAAAAGCCATATGTGCTCCAGAATGCTTTAGGAATAACAAAAGGTTTTGAGGATCTACTTTGTGTAAAGCCCTGCGAAACAAGAGGAAAAGGAACAAACAAACCAATCCAATCTTTGGATTTCTCTGTTATTCAGATCCCACTGTCCATTGTTTATAGATAATTTTGATCACATCTGAAATACTTGACTTCATTACCAAATGTTGCTCCTAACTGAAATTAAGTACGGAACTCAAAATTTTTGGTTAAACTTTAAAAGCAAAATCAACTGCTGTCTAAATGAAAAATAAGTTTTATTTGAAATGAACAACCAAACCCCAAATTATTCTCATAGATCTAATTCTTTCAAACAGGTGTATTTTCAACACTTTTAGTGTTGTCCTGCCCATAGGCTCCATATCTTTTCCCGTCTTCTTTTGATAAATTAGATTTGGCTATTTCAATCAATCCTCCACCTAGATTTAAAATGAAAATCTAAATGAAACAATTACTGTTTTCTGAGCCCTAAAAGGGAAAAAAATCTTTCTTTGTAATCTCACATAAAGTATGTAATTTAAATACCTTGTCAAACGAGTGAAAAATGCTTTCAATTCTTCCACAGTATGCTTATTACAGGTATGTAAATTACAGTCTATATTAAAAAAAAAAAAAAAAAAGTACTAAATCTCAGTAGTAGAGTTCTCAGAATGGTATGGGAGAGATGTAGTATACTAAAAGTTTCCTTGTGGTATCAGTAGTTAAAACATGCCTCGGAAATGTACACCTTCTCCAGTGCATCTTCTCTTGAAGGAAGAATAATTTTTATTTATTCACTCTTTTGTACTTCTAATATTAGCATGTAATTGTCACAATTATTTGAAAGAATTCCTCTATCAAGAAAGAACAACAGAAATATCTGAAGAATGTTGATAGCATGGCTATGGTGATCACATGGAAATCACACAGAAATCATATGGAAATTCACTTTTTAAATGAAATTTTCATCAATTAATTTTAAGAAGTGACATTGCTTTTCTTCTGGCAGAAGTCTTCTCCATATTTCAGAATGCAGTGAAAGATAGAGCAAATAATATAGAGAAAATAATATACAAGACGTCTGAAATAATGTAAGCAATCAACATTTTTATAAAGATTCATTTATAAGGGAGCATTTTATTTTTACTCTTAATTCTAAAAATTCCACTAGTATGGTACTACTAAAAAATGTACTGTCTAAAAAACAGGGAAATATAGCAGCATCTGGCTGTGAATACTCTTCTATTGAGTAATGGAATCTACAAATATTACCAATCCAGGAGGAAAATCAGATTGCCCAGAAGCAACAGAAATAGAAATTACAAAGCTCATGGTTTCTTGTCATTAAATGATACTTAGTATACTCTGTAGTGGTAGCAAATAGCAGTTTCTCTCTGTCTCAGATTTAATGTAACACATTCTTTATTTTGTAAAAGTTGATTTGCTAGTAGAAGTTACCTCAGATGGAGGAAACGTACATGAAGAAAATATTCCCAGGATGCCAAAGGCTGCCAGTTGTTGTTCTTACCTCAAGATGCAAACAGGCAAAGATATCCAGATATTCAGCAGAATAAGAGCTGTGTACTTTACTATTCAAAAAGCATTTTTCTAATTTTATGTGGTATAGATATATTTTTGTTGTGGTTCAAGCCCAGCCGGCAAC
>NW_009942530.1:11657-39139 GCF_000696875.1 Nestor notabilis | reverse complement strand
CAGTGAGATTCCCATCTCCTCCCCGACCGCTAACCTGCATCCAGCGCAGTTCCTTTAAATTCATCGCGACCTTTTGTCACGGCTTTGCATTCTCAGCCAGAGTTTGTTTAAGTTGTGGTCAATTTTGTGAATTAAATATCTGGGCAGGGTGAGTGATCACCCCACTGCGAATCAAAGATTCCGGGCATGCCTTAACGCTGCCAGATTTGATACAAATCTTGAATTCCTTTGCCAAGGTTTTTAGTACCTTAATCGTTACCTCCATGCTCGAGCTACACCTCTGCCTTCCGAGCGGATCTCGCCTGGATCACGTCGGGGTCACCACTTGTTGCTGCGTTGCTTCAGCCAAGACTTGCAGAGCTAAGCCCTCCCCCTGGCTTAGGGCTAGAGACCACAGACACCAACATGGCGGATGATCAAATAGCGTTTATTGTGCACACAGCGAGCATTATATACCCTTAGCAATGCGGAACTGAGTGTGTCGGACCAATCAGGGGGCAAGTCAGCGGTTTTTACCTTATAAGGTATTATTCTACGTGGTGCTTATAGCTTACTTCGAGCGCCAGGCCTTACTCTACAATCTACTGATTCAGTTTTATGTTCAGCTACATCCATACAAAATACTTCAACTCAAATTCCTCAAGACCTACAAAAGCATGTTTTAATGTTACAGACAGGTATGCATTACAGTAAAACAGAATTTGTGTAAAGTGAATTTCAAGTTAATTGAACCTCAAGTTGAATGAATCTTAGTTTTCACTGAAATAAAGACACAGAAATTCTATTTTCAGCTGTTGTTCGAGTTCTGTTTTCCTTTACAATTACCTCTTCAACATATTTAAAAACCCGAATATTCATTTCAAGGCAAGATATATATCACTATGTTAAGTGAATTTTGGCCAAAAGCATGTAAACAGCAGGAAGACAACAACACCTAAATGACCCCATCTCCACTATCTCAACTTTTCAGATGTTGTTTGATAGTCTGAGCCTGCACAGTTACTATGGTCTTTGGCATTGGAACAGGTAACAACCCAGCAATGCTGCCACTACTGCAGCAGCCTATGGCATGAAGAGCCAGTCTGAAAAGGAAGACAATTTGTTTTATTTACTTTTTATTAAGCTACTACAAATGGGAAAGACAGACAAGCTTCCAGCTGCCCAGATATTGGAAAAGAACTTCGGGAAATAAAACCTGACCCTTTTTCTCAATTACAGCAAAACAGTCAAATAAAAGATCTGTACAAAGCAAGTAGCCCACCTTAACATTAACTCATAACAAAGACAGTTACCTGGATGTATATTCCCATAGCAGCCTTCAACTGCCATCACATCATTTCTCCTAGAAACAGTAAGTATTGTAAAGTAACATTTTGAAGCAATTTTTCAAGTACTAAAACTTACTTCAGACTTTCCTGCTATTTTAAAACACCAGTTATTTTTTTTTTTTTCAAAGGCTTCATAGTGGAACTGAATAATTAGTAACTTTTTCCACACATGAACCAGTCTTCATACCACTAACTACATATGCTGCACCCCATCACCTTCTCCCTAACTACCAAAAAGCTTCTGAAAGCTTTTTCTTAAGTCTATGTTGAAATATAAGGAATTTGAGAAAGTCAAAACATGGTATAAGGTGCTTCCTTAATGGCACCAGTTTTCTTTTGAGATATTTCATAGAGTCACAGAAGGTTAAGACATCCCATCTTCCTCTTCTACTCTCACATCTGAGAGGAGTGGGGTCCACCTTCTCTATAAGATATTAGGTAGCATACAGATCCTTTGTTATTCTTCTTTTCTAGGTAAACAAAACAGCTGCCACCTTCGCCTCCCTAAAGACCAAGAAGGGACAAAATAATTTATTTTTGATATAGTCTTAGATTTTTTGGATCAGATGAAGTACTTCTAGGTGGCTTTTTTAGACAGAATATAAATGAACAGTTTTTCTTACTGTTCATTGTGTTGTTATTCCCTCTTATTAAAATAAATCGCATTAAGAGTAAAGATGCAAGGTGACAGGGATAAAAGCATGAAAAATTCACATTCCTTGAGTTCATCCTGATTAGTAAAAAGGCAAGAAGAGCCACTGGTGATTTTTAAGTCATATAACTCATAGCAGCATTGCCAGCAACATTCATTGCAACCCTTTCGTCTCACATACTACCCATGTGAAGCAGGGAGAGAGAGATAAAAAATATGTGGAAAGACCTTTTGTCCATCATTTGCAGTTGCTTATGTTACTGATACTACTCATTGAAGTATTTCAACAGCCTTAGTGAAAAGCATTAGGCCGTGATTCTGTTCCTTCACATGGGAATAAGTTCACAGTAGTTTATACCTCAAACAACTGCTAGTATAAAAGAGTCTCATTGATGGTATACTTATTACAAACATAGTAATAAGTCAGCAAAAGGTGTTGAAATAGGAAGATAACAGGCCTCAGCCAATCACATGCATGTAAAAACATTACAGATAGAATAGATAAGTGAAATGTAAGATAAAACACTAAGTGAAAAATGGACTTCCACTGCCAAAAGACAGCTACTAGACAAAATAGTTACTACAAGACCACTTGTATTTAGGGAGTCAGTAGAGGGTAATACATCTTGAACCATAAAACTTTTGTCACAATGTTCTTCTCTGAACAGGAAGAGTGTTAAAAAAATTTTCATAGCTTTGGCTGTGAACAGTTCAGTTATTTTTTGTGACCATTCCCTTAGCCAATTCCCTACCAGTGAAAGCATGGTGACCACTTGTGGTACTTTGTTTAATTGCAAATTTCAAGCATTTTTGCATGAATGTTACCTTCAACAGTCATACTAAATGAAAAAGCAAAACTTATTGTTCCACCTGTTTTGGAAGAATCGTAAGTCTGTTAGGCAATGCTGCCATGGCTTTTGTCACTAAAGAATCTATTTTGTCTAGGTGATAACTTCTCCCCTCCCCCCCCCGTAGTCTGGACAGATTATTGTACAACTTTATGAAGACTTATCTTTTTTATTTGGGTTCTCAGTATACATCCAAAACAGACTACAACTGTCAGCATCAGCACTGCAGTCATATTTACAATTTAGATATGATTGTTTCCCTTGCTTCAGGCACTTATCCCACTGTGAATAACAACTTATGTTTTCAACACAATTGGGAAGAAAAAAAGCTTTTCTTTGGAAGACTTATAAAAATGCAAAGTCTTTTAATTCTGGTGTGCTTTGGGATTAAACTTAATCAACAGCAGCAGTTAGACAATGAGAGCAAAGGGATAACAAGTAGCACAAAAACCTGCTCTCCAGCATCTATTCTACCTAATTTACAGACTACAGTAAGCTACAGAATTGACTATATGACAGCTATTTCCATAGAAATTGAGTCCCTCTTGGTTTGAGTCTCAGTTTGGGAAGAAAACATAACATATACAGCACAGCTGAATCACATCACACTTGAAAATGCTTTGTGAAGCCCAGATCTCTCTCGAGCACTGGATAAGCAAGCAGCTACAGTGTGATTCAACACTTAACAGATAAAGTACTAAGAACTAAGATGCCAAAAAGCTACAACAAGATTAGATGCATTGCTCTGCAGTCACAGTGGCAAATGGGTGTGACTAGCCTGTCACGGGGTAGAAAACAGAGGGAAATTGGTGGGAATGAACCCAAGTATGCACAAATAGAGGTTTCATTGAGGGTTATAGTTCTGTCAAATCACTGTGAATGACAAAAATAAAACCCCATGGAAACTCAGTGAACATATAATAGTTTTCACATGGGACTCTTACACAAACCAAATTAGTTTTTCAGTATTACATTATAATCTTTCTGTAAAACACAAAGGCAAAGTCCCATGCATATGGAAAGACTGGTATCTGGGAAGAAAAATTATGTCACTTCTGCTTTCATTTCTATGAGGACACAGTACTCGTATGTGGATCAAGAAAAGCAAAGACAAGCCTGTCCCCAAGCAGTTTGCAATACTTTAATAATTAGTTACTGCCAAGTCTGAATACATTTAATGAAAAAATCCCAACTTCTAAAAGTGTAATCACTTCATAACTCTTTGAAAGTGAACAATATTTCAAATCTTAATAGAATTACAAGCCCCACTATAGTCATGCCAGCTAATCCTACTCACAGTAATGCTAAGAAACGTTTATTAGATCATAGCCAGAGAGGGTTATTATTGTTACTTTTAAAAAAGTTTGAAATCCTTACAATCCCATGTATTTTCTTAAACTTTCCATCCTCAAGGTCTAGAGGAGAAAAACTTCCATTTTGCTGAGTGCTATACGATATTATTAATAAAAATGAGACTTCAAGCTTTGCGAGCACAGAATCAGAAACAGAAAACACACAAAAAAGTGAATGTCCTAGCCCACTGCTGAGTGCCGACAACTCAAGAAAAGAACCTTAAAAATTGTATCTTCTTACTCATATTTATTTGGCTGGACCACACTGTACACTAAACATTATCATTAACACCTGTGTATGTAATTGCAAAATTAAAAATAAATGCCTATAGGGGCATAAGACCACCACAGAAATTCAGGATAAGGATTTTGCAAACACATCTGACTTTTTACCTTTATTTTTCAAAAGCATTTTTGAAAGATATTTTAAGGTACAGCATTGAGCAGCGGCAGGTATCTGTTTATGCTATATTAAAAAATGACATTGTATTTCTTGGATTGGGGAAATTTAAAAAAACCCAAGAAAACACAGTAAATGTATTTTGATTCATTATTTCTTGTTTTATCTGTTGCATCAAGAAAAAGTAAGACTCCATTTCCAGGTAGTATTAGAAATTTTAAATTTATATTTTAAAGCAATACATAGTTACTATTCGTTATTATTGTTCAATTACGCAGTAAGGCTATATGGCAAGTAGTTACTTCCTTACTGATTGTGTTTCCCATAATAAATCAAGGCTACTTTAAAGACATGAGTTTATGTACGCACATAACTGAAAGTATAGAGAAACTTTTTCTAGTCATTACACCTCTAAACTTAAAAAAAAAAAAAAAAAAACCAAAAAAAACCCAAACCAAAAAACCCAAAACCCCAAACAATTCACGCATTTATATACAACCCAGATGTGGCTATGCATACTTCGAATAACACAATACAATAAAAAATTTATATGGTCAACTTTATTAATAATATGGCCATAAGAATTGGTGTCACTTTAACCCCAGCAACAGTAACAAGAACAAAACAAAACCCTAAGAAGCTTATTGAAAGGGAAGTAAAAACAAGCAGTAGTGCAGTCATAAAAAGGCTGACACATCAAGCACAGTCATTCATACAGAAATTATCTCTACAAGCACAGTTATTAACAAACAATGGTTTTAATCTTAATTTTTGTTATGGTTGCATCCAGATGCCCAAAGTCTTATGCTAGCTTGTCTAATGAAGAGTTAGCTCTCCCTCTACCCCTATGTCCTTAGATTACCACTACTACAGCACTAGTATGATCACCTAGACAAATACAATCCTGTATCAAAATATAAGACATGCAACAGAGAAGCCTAGGAGACAATATTATCCCAGTTTGATAATTCAGAAACTGCGATACAGGACCTTAAGCCTTACAACAGCAAAACACACACACACACACAATTAGTGCTATTGAGTTGATTTTCCCACAAATGTTTGAAGAAAAATGGTGAATAGGTGATTTATTTTTTAAGGTCATGCATGAAGCCACATGCAGTTAGAGTGCTGCACAGATCCACAGTCCAAGTCTCATGTCCTATGCAGTTTTCCTCAAACCGTTAAAGTTCATCACATTTGCTTTAATTTCCAGACTCAGTTACCTTCTCAGATTCCACAACAGTGAGGAGCATTCAGGTCAATTTTGTGCAAGATTACTGTAAAGCAGGACTACACATTCATGTTCAAAAGATCCCACTTGCACACCTTCTATTCACAATATTTCAGCTTCTTTTTCCTAAATGGACACCACAGATACGACATTGACATTCTCTTCAAGTAAGTTCAAATAAGAATAGTATTAATAGCCTCTTTCAAGATGTGAAACTGGTTACTGTTCTTTTAGACAGCAATTGTTAACCCATCATCTGTAAAACACTTCATCAAGAACAACAAGGTTTTACCTCATTTACATTGTGCTTTCCCTAAGTTTACTAGCTGAAAATGGAAATGAAACATGTAAAGTCTCGAATTAAACTGCTTATAAGCCAAGCAAACCATCATTCAGTTTTTTTTAGAAACAACTGCAAGTTAGAAAACTACTATCCTAAACCTTAAACAAGTATATAAACATATTTTTTTCAAATACTTGTCTCTCAGGAGTAGCATGAGACCTTTCTCCTGGAGTAGCAAGAATTACCTCTTCCAAGAGCCTACAGGACAAAATGGATTAGATAGATTATTCCTGCACTTCTACTTTCATTAAAATATACTACCACATCATTGCCTCTCATTGGTATGCTCATGACTCAGCTGGCAGAGTTGTGCTGACACACACAAACAGAACAGGAAAATGAACACAAACCTATCAAGTTTGGTAAACAAAGCAAGCACACAGTTTATAACCTTGTGGGTTTTCTTCCTTTATCCCTTTTTAGAGCACACATTTATCACTTTCATGGTGTACACGATTTTAAATGTTGCCAGGTTCTGCATGGATACACAAACAGAATTTCAAAGTCTGTTCCAAAATGTCTGGTTTGAAATGGTTTGTCTTGTTTTGTTTGGTTGTTTTTTTCTCCCCATAACTTCTTCCGTGGTTTTTTTTTGGTGTTGGGTTTTTTTTTGGTGTTGGGTTTTTTTTTGGTTTTTTTTTCTTTTGTGACTACCAGTATTCATTGAAGGAATAACTGTCCAGCTAAACAAACACAATACGAAAAGTAACAGCTTTATGAAAACCCCATACTAATAACGAACAGATGATTCTGCAGCACATTTCATATAGAGCTTTACTTGGGGAAGTTTTCTTAACTTTTGAAAGTATCAAAAGCACTCATTGACTTTTTGTTGTGTTTTTCTCCCCTATCACATGAAATGCTGACATTATGTACTTTGTCCTTTAGGCCTCAAAGTGGAGATGTTTAAGTGCATTGCCTGTCAAATGTTTCTTCCATTGGTTGGCGGGTTCCTTTCCCTCTGCACACAGGGACGTTCGTGGGATGTGATTAATGTCAGTGCCAGACACTTTGCACAGAGATTTAACAGCACGTGCATTAGGCAGAGTGCAGGAATCATCAACCCAGCACATTCCAAATTGCAACTGATGTTTATTGAAGGCTTCTGGCATTAATTAAACCTTACATAGCTAAGTGTTTACAACAATTTTACAGATTGCTGTCCTGAGGAACAAGTTTCACAGTTGTGCCATTAGAAGCATACAGTACAAACATAATGAAAGGGTCTTTTTCAAGTTGCCCCAGCAACTGCATGGGGCAGATTTTGATCATATGTTGGTAAAATGAATAGAGAAAAATAATCACATTAAATAACTGCTGCCACCATGGAAATCAACATGCATCAATCTTTGCAACAAATAGGCTGAAATCTTATTCATTGATAGCAACAACATATGATCCCTGTACCACTGTACATATACCCAGCAATACTGAAAACAACCCACAGCTGCCATTCTTTGAGTCATTCCCACTGTGACATTATGCCAATTATTCAGTAAATTATTTGTACATTTTGGCAAGTATTTTGGATAGAACCATCATTCTGGGTTTAGCACTCCCAGAACAGGACAAATACGTGACTTGCTTTTGTCCTGCATTCATATGCAGCCCATCAAGGGTGCATACTCATATGCACACACTGGAAGAGATCACCCTGCCTGTCCATCTATCCTTATCCTGTACATCCTTCCTTATTACAACAGTCAATACTAACTAATCTAAGCAACAGAGTTAGAAAATAAAAGGCTTTATAAGCTTCATGAAAATCACTGGACAGATGCAAAGGGCCTCGGCTGGCAAGGGGCTTCAGCATGACCTTCAAGCTTAAAACCAGCCAGATGGGCAGCTGGCAGACTGCTGTGGAATGCCTTCAGCCAAGCCCAGCCTCACCACACAGTGCCTTCAGCCCAGGTAATGCTCAGGAATCCAGAAGAATGTTTAAGGATAATATGGGAAAGTGAGGTTTAGAGAATTACAGAGAAACAGAGAACTTCAGTGAGAGCCTGAAAGACATGGACAGACTAGGATGTAGCAGTATCACTTGTGAAAAAGTTCCAGTCACTGCAGCAGGCTCTCAGATGCACTGTAAGGACTTCTTCATGGGCAGTTACTTGCTTAAGCAAGGACCAAAAGGCACTTTCTTGACGTTGGAAAATGATTAAAGTAGATACCTTTTTACTATGAATTTAGGTTTATCACTCATGGCCTTCACTCTTACCCACTCACCTCAGCTGAGATACTGAAAATTAAATATCAAGTATATCATCATTAATTCAAGAAGACAGAACCAACACACTTCAATAAGCATTATCATGATATTGCAAATACTTTTGCACATCTAACCAATACTCGCAGGTAATGTCCTGCAGCTTTGTACTGCTGTGTCCAAGCAGAATAGTTTTGACTTTTACAATACCGAAGCAATCCAAACTATCCTTCATATTTTTGATAGAATACTTGACAGACTATGACACAGTAATATTCCAGCACAAGATGGGAGAAAAGCATATCAGTCTACTCTTCTTTCAAGCATTTCTTTAATTAATTCAGAAACTTTCCCAGTGATGTGAGTTTGACTTCATGAAAGCCTCATGGCTGTTACAAATTCTATAGGAAATCATTAGGATGCTGAAACACAGTCAAGCATTTATGGCACCGATGTTTTGATTTCAATTGATTAAAGTAATGAAATTTGTAACAAAATATTTTTGTTGCTGCCTAAAAGTTGTACTTTTCCAAGCATCTGCAAAAACTACTAACAATTCTTACACTGTACAAGGAAAGTAACCACTACATTCTAGGTTTTGGTATAATGCACATGCACAAAGAAGCTCTAGCACAAAGAATCTAAAATAAGTTTTTAATTTATATTTCTAGAATCATTACGGAATCTTCAGGAAAGAGTATTGAAAAAAGGTCTGTCCTTTTTATATTCCTTTCAAAAATACAATATCTCACCTTTTAGTGAAATAGGGAACTAGACCTCTATTTCCCACTGACATACACCATAAGCAAACCATGTTGCTATGGTCCCCAGATTACTGCTATAATGGAACCAAAAAGAGGACTTCTAATCATGACCATAAGCAACTGTCACATAAAACTGTTTGAAGAGGGGAAATAACATCTCAAGCAATAATATATTCATAAAAGCATAAAAACTATGTTACACATGTCTAAGGAGACACCCTGATAGTATCTTACAGAGTTTTGCAGACAAAAGAGGAATAAATTCTAGTTTTGCCTCAAAAGAAGTGAAAAAGAGATGAAGGTGAACCTATGACACTTGAGAAGCATTAACAGTCATTTTCTACCTTAACATAAATTCAATCTACCACATAATTCCTCTTTATTGGCTCATAATCAGCCTGTCAGTACACTATTGTTAATAAAGTTGTTTTGCTAAAATTTTTACAAGTGTTCTTTAATGCTGCCACAGTGCTGTCTCAGCTCATAATGTGTTCCTACTGTCAAAACCACATTTGTTTACAAATGCTGCTTTTAGACAACCCAGTGTTGCCTAGGAAGTCGCCTCATTTCTCAACACGTGCTACATGCTCTAGCATCTTATAAAGATGCAGAACAAGAGAGCTGAATCCTGTCCATTGGTTGAAGACCAGGGGCTCCCTAACACAGCTTTGAAACAAAAGCACTTGCAAACTAGGCATATTAAAAGATGCAATGAATGGCTGAAGGACAACAACAGAGGTATAAAACTACAAACAGTGTAAAATTGGACTGGACAAGTGAGCAGCTGAGATCCTTTGGGTGTTAACAAATGAACAGGTAACAAGCAGTTCAGGAGCTCCGTTGAGCTACAAAATGATAGACGAGCAGAAGCACTGAGAAAACTGTCACATGCTTTTGTGTACCAGGTCTTCTGTAAGTGGTTGCTTGTGGCCACCATCAGACACAGGGCTGGATAGACCCGTGCTCTGACCCAGTACTTCAGTAACCAGAATTAACAGGCAACATATAGTGAAAGTCAATGTTACGAGCCCATGGGTGATTTTACCAATGCAAAATGCTAAAAAAGAAAAAGTCTATATAAAAACTAATACTATAATTACTACATCAAATAGATCACTGGATGGTTTGATCTTGGGTTATAAATATTTAGCACTCACACAACATTATCCAGGGACTAAGTCCTGGTTACCATTTTTAGAATACACAACAAACATCTCTTTAATCTAAAACACCACAACCAAACCAAAACCACCACCCAAAAAAACCCAAAAAAACCCAAAAATCCACCAAAAAAACCCAAGCCCACACCAACAAAAAAAAAAAACCAAAAAAAACAAAACAAAAAAAAAAACCCAACAAAACCCAACCCAAACAACTTTTAACCTACAACTCTTTGCACTCAACTGGGAGCCATAATTTCTAAAATTTCAAACCAAAAGTTACAAAACATGCTAAAGAAATTGGTGTTTTATTAACACACAAGTGAAAAGACTCTACAAGACCCATTAAGTGTGCAGCCAAAAGGTACTGGCAAAAGCAATTTAGAATTTACTCATGAGACCTTGCAGTAGGGTAACAGCCTATGCCTCTGTGCCACACTACTGCTACTTGGTTCAGATTTCTGTTTTCTCCATAAACATCCTGCAGTATCCTCTGTAACAAGATATCTGTGGATTTAGGAATCACCATAACACAGAAAGCAGCTACAATCATAAAGAGTAAGCTGTGCAAAAAGCTCAGCCAATTTTTGCCTATTGATGCTTTAAAAAAAATCAAGTAAGGTAAAAATCTGATTTTGCTCTGTTCATTACATGATTTTCAAAGAACTGAAATCTGACCAAAGACACCCCTCCTTCTTCCTTTTCCTCCCTCCCCCCCATCAATCCGTTTTGTTTTCTGGCTCCCTACATATTTTGTTGAAAAATCAAACTGACTCAACAGACCACTCAGAAGATTACTGAACTCTCAAAGTGTATGCAGAAAAACTGGTTTGGGTTGTTGCATACTTGATAATCACAAAACATTTGCCTGTTTTCACATATTAAGCATTTATGGTACGTTATTCCCCTCATGGCAACAAAAGCCTCATTCCTCTGAATTCAATGATACATTTACAGTAGGCCATTACATGTCTATTTCCAAATTACATAAAACATGAAATACAAAATCAGAAAATAAAACAGAATTACTTGACCAAATGCAATTTTAAAGTATAAGTATTAACAGAAATGGTAGATCTCTCTTGTCTTCTATTAAAAAAAAAGTAGCTGAGCTTTTCATGAGTTCCACAGAATTTCTCAAGTAGGTTGTCTTAAACTTTCATGTTATCCTAGCTGTATGTTCAAGAAATATTGCAGACAAAACTGTGTTGTTATGCACAAGCATCACTCTACGTCAAAAGAGTGGCAAGCTTCTTGAAAAGTAATGCAGCATTCAACATTTTTAGAAAGGGATGCTCCGTTTATTCTTATACACTGACTTTTCCAGCATCACTTACAGAAACAGCATTTTCTTTCCTATCAGAATTTGCACACAAAGAAAAGCGAAGAAAGGCAGCAACTATTTTTTGAAGTGCCAAAACTGCACCCAACCTGTGAAAGACTTAATTGTTTTTGGCAGTCTATGAGTTTCCAATTCTACCACAGGGAGTACAGTAGACATTGCAAACAGATGAGTTTTCCTCATCTGTGTTCTTCTGAGTGCATTTCATTTACATCATAGTTTTGGCTTGTTCTCCTCAGGCACTTCAGACATCTTCCATGGCATCTGATCCTATATATTCAGCTCACCTCCACTCATCTGCAAAGTTTTACCTGCTGCTCAGACTACAATGTTCCATTTATTGTCTGTTTTATTGATTTACTGATCCTGATGGCAGCCACTACATAGACTCTTAATTAGAAGGAAACTGCACCATACAGAGACTTAGTCAACAAACTTAGACACAATACACAGAGCAAAAGAAACAGGCAACATGAAGAGACCATTAGTTTGCCAGTAGATATCAAAATGAGTTATAATAGGACTATATTCAGAATACCACCTTTAGCTAAACAGGTGGTCTCTCAAACTCAGGTGGTACCCCTGAAGCTTTGGTTTTTGAGGCTGGTGTAGTATGTTTAATCCTTACCTGGTTAAAGACAGTAACCAAATAGTACCGTCTATTCCACTGATACGATACAAAAACTTTCATAGGGAATAGAAAAACAAACAAACAAACAAACACACAACCCCACAAACAAAATAACAAAAAAACAACTCAAACCCTCAAAACAAAAATGCCCATGCAACAGTTCTATTCAACTGAGTTCATCTCCTCTTGTCTCTTTTCATCTGCACTAGATTTGAAATGACTCTTTTCCATCCTTTTCTTTCCACTCATGTTTTCTCCTTGTAGAACTATTCCTTCCTTACTTATACCTGTTCCTGGTCCTTTCTCTCCCTGCTACAGAATTACTAATAACCTTTCTTCTTTCTCTGCTAGTGAGAGATTTTGGTCTTCCCATTAGACTTCAGTTTCCGATATGTGTGACCCTTAAATCCAAGGTCTCTCCTCAGTTTCAGGGACAGTCACAACAATTGGACACTAAAGTGCTAGGGTTGACACCCTTTGCAGAATTCTTACTAAAATAGTAAATATGTCACGGGAATGACAAAAACATAATTCATTTCACTGCAAAAGTCATCTTTGCATGATACTTTTATGGCCTTAAAACATTCTGGTGCATGAAAATACAAATGCATAGCATCTTTTTTTCTTTTGTTCCCCACAGCAAGGGGAGCACACATTTTCTCCATCACAGAATAACTTATAATCTGTGTACATTAGCTTTGTATTATATTACATCCTAAGTGTGCATCTAGGCTTTCAAGTCAAGGTCAGCAATCTCCAGAAGGCAGGCTGATGCCCCTCACTTTATGCTTTATCTTACAACTGTTGCCTCACATAGGACATTTCTATTTCTCTGGCCGAACTCAAGGCAGCTGTTTTGCAACTAGGTCTGTTTCTGTAGCTGGTACTCCACAAAATCATCAAGAATACAGGACTTCACAGTCACATCAACAACACAGCAGTACAGCCTCTTCCACACTGCTGGTCTTCACCCTACTTTCTTACTCCTTCCCTGCCTCCAGAGCTCCTCTGCATTAAGCAAAGCAGCCTGCACAGCTCAGACTTCTTAGGAAAGCTGGGCAGACTGAGAAGCCTGATGATGGGCAAGATTTTGGGAAGGGACACAGCCAGGACAGCTGACCAAAACCAGCCAAGCGGATATTCCATATCGTATGACATCTACTCAGCAATAAAAGCTAAGAGAAAGGAAGAGGAAGGAGGGCATTCACTATTTGCAATATTTGTCTTCCAGAAAAAACACTACACATACTGAAGCTGTGCTCCCCAGAAAGTGGATGGACACTGCCTGCTGATAGGAAGTAGAGACTAAATCTTTGTTACAATGGTCTCAATTACTTAAGTTATATGTGATAGAGTCTAAGTATCTCTTGCACTCTAGGAAAAGCCGAAAGATTACGAATTTAAATTAACACATATTTTTAGTAATGCATTTTCAAAAAAAGAAAAATAATGTTCCAAATGCAAATCACATCAACTTTGATGCTGCCTTTCCAGAGAAATCTTTAACCAGACCAGAAAGCCAAGGTCAAAAGGGAGAGATGGAGTTGTGCTGTACTGTACTTCTCTCACGCACCCTTTCCTCTTACATTTTCATTCATTTTGCAGTTTAAAAAGGTAGCCACCAGAAATTCAATGTTCTATACCAATGATTCTTACCAAATTGCCTTGCAGTACAGGTTACGTAGTTCTTATACTCCCCTCTGTTATGTCTGCTCTTCTGTTTCTACTGACTGCTCTACACAGATGGTTTCTTTAACCATCTCTGAATTTCTGTTCCTTACAGTTAGTGAGCAGTAGTACCAGGATGCCACTCTACAAAGAACAATAATTCTGATTTCCCCAAGCGTGCTGTGTCATTACAATCTGCCAGCTTAGCATATATAGCTTATCAGTTCATTTTCTGCCCAAAATGGAAGTTTCAAAATCACCTATATCCTTTAGACTTCTGTTGCAAATGTGAACCATGAGCACAACTATCACGTTTTAGTCAGAAGCACAAATGACAGAACACTTCACTGCAAATTCAAATTAAAAACATCTGTGAAAAATCCGGAGAAAAACATCAACAACTTCCTGCATGCTTGAACAAATATTATTATTTAAACAATTCAGGATGTGACAAAATTAAGTATTTAAGTTTTAAGACCTTTTAATCTACTGTGAAACTTTTTCATACTGATGTGGTATTAGGAAAACGTTTCTTAAAACATGCTTTGCCACCTGTATGGTGGCAATCAAGTATGGTCAGGCATTATTTCACACACTGCAATAAAAAAACCCCACAAAAGATCATTTATATTGTAGTAGTTTTGTAGCAATTTTTTTTGTATGTGGCAGACAATTTTTACTATTATTTTCTAAATCCAGGTTTGTTGTTTTAATTGAAGTCCACCATTTAAATGTATTTCCCTCTTATTTGTTCCTTTATAGCAACAATCTTATAAACTGCTGGTCAATGTTTGCATCTCTCAGAAGGGATAGTTTTCCCTCAGCAATAGCTTCACTCAAGTTAACTTCATCTAAATTAGTGTTTTTCTCACAAGATATTTTGTGTTGGACTTTAAAATAAAAAAAATGTTTAATGTGTTGTCAAAGTTAATCCGTGTAAAATACAACTTTCTGATTGATTTCTAATGCCTTCATACTTCTGCAGCAACTTCTGGAAGTAAGGTGGCAATTTCCAAGGCTTAAATATGCTATTCCAAGGATTTAGCTAACAAGGAAATAAATTCTGTGTTTAGCTGAAAAGAGAAAACAAAATCTGAACTGCATAACAAACAATGACTACAGTAAAAGCAATAAACTGTCATCAGAAGATTAATTTCTCCCTTTCTTGTGGGATGGGATGGGGAGAGGGGAAGTAGAAAGGTGGCTAATGTAATCGGAAATTTTACACCACTGCCAAGTGATAAAACGCAAGCAGAAACAAAGGCAGTCTTCACTACGATACTTCCCACGGGAATGCTTTATTTTGCAGCCTTCATTTTCCTTAAAGGTTTTGCAATTCTATTTCCATAATTTAGGCATATAAACAATATTATGATTTAGGTACTTCTCCTTAATTTTATCCTATAAAAAGAGCATATTTGAAATTTTCACTTAGTGTAATAACTGGCTTATTAAAAATGTGTGGCAGAACTAAATGATAATAGGATATCCTTGCTTTTCAATATTTCTTTTAGAAATAGCTTTTATGTATCTCCTTTGGACAGAGCTCCTTGAACAATAGGGCTCTCTTCATTGTAAAGTGATTATATCAAATTGAAATTCATATATATGGTTGGTGGATTTGCTCGTAGTTCAAAGACTACATAATGTTACTGCTAACAACTTAAATAAAAATTGTGGTGAGCATCTTACCCTATTACTAAAAAAAAAAAAAAAAATAAAAATAAAGCTTTCCCTATCATATTTCCTTTATGATCAGCAGAGGAAATTCTGATGCTCAGCCTCAGAGATAGTTTTTTAAAGAATTTAAATTAATTTTGTATTAATTACTGTTGATTAAACTATTCTTCTTGATTAGGATGTCTAGCATTATTTTTCCAAAGCATCCAGGCCTGCCCTGAGACTTCTAAAATACTTTCACAGATTACATACTTGTGCAATTTTTTGAGGGTGTTTTGGTAATTTTTAGGTTTTGTTATTTTGGGTGTATGTTTTTTGTTTGGTTGTTTGTTGTTTTTTTGAATTTAGTGCAACTCTGGATTAAGTAATTAAGCCCATAAATAATCCATTTTTCAAACTCTGGAATCACCCAATGACTTTTATTAACTTCCATGAGACTCACAAATATCAATTGTATTCGATGACTTATGGAATTTTCAAGGTAAGGACTCAGAAGCCTAACTTTGATGAAAGGAGGAAAAAAAGGGGGGGGGGGGGAAACGAAAACACTCAGTCTTCAAAACTCAGCTGTACGATAAATTCATGCCCTTAAGCAAAAAAAGAGGAGAAAAGCGAGTTAAGCACTTTACTTTCCATAGCATCAGGTTAAAATAACATTTACATATTCACAGCACAACATGCTGTCACTAACTGAATTAAGTTTTCAGAAGCGAATGAACAAGAATTGTTGCTGTCAACTTGTCAAGTAAAACTAAATTAAGTGCAAACCTGAAGCATAAAGGCAGAATTAGAGGCACTTAAAAGTAAACATGAATACAAGAAATTAAGTTATGGGAAGTTAAGCATATCTTTTAAAATATCAGGAAACCATAACCTTAAGATTGGAGAACAGGTACTTTGTAACACCACCACCCCCAAAAAACAAACAAACAATCAAAAATCAAACCACAACAACCCTAATTCCAGTGAGCATAACGGTCTATTTTTATTTACAGAAGTATTTAGCAGATACTACTACAGGTAAGTAACATTTCTTTTATGGACTAAAGCCAATCAAATAATTACTTCAGTCAATCAATGTAGCTTTTATTTCTTATTAATAGAGTAGCTTTCAATTAAGATTTCTATGATTAAAATGGGGGAAAGAAACAATGAAAACGTTATACTGCAGCACTGCCTTCGGTCATTTATTCATGTTATGACAAAAAGTCTTGAATCTACAATGGTTGAAGCCAATTAAAGTTGATATACTATAAATACTGAATTTGTATCACATTTGATCTTGGGCACCACAATGTGAATCCAAATGTTATCAACTAGAATCACTACATCATCACTGGAGTTTCAGGTGCAAAATAGGAAAAAAACTATACGTAATTTTACACAGGTGATGAAATAATTTAAGTATAATATTTCTAATACCACATCAGTATTAAAGTGGAAGGATAAATTTGCAAGTACTTGCAATGTAAGAAGGAGAGGCTTTACAGTCACAGGATTTAGCTTCACAATAATTATTCCCTCTATGCATTACTCATAGCATTATCTAATCACAGGATTTTAATGTTTTCTTCAACTCCATATAAGATGACATGTCTGGGGAAAAAGAAAACCCATACTTGGGTTTTGCAAGAGTGAAGAAATGGGCAAGCAGAAAGTATAAAAGTAGCAAAGAAAAAAAAAGCCTTTTTAGTGTTAAAGGAAAAAAAAAAAAGCTTTAAGAAATGGTTTAAATAAGCATCTGAAAATTTAGGGAACTGTGGAAGATGGTAATGAAGGAGATACAGTCATTGCTTATTAACTAAATATATAAAGGTATTCCAGGTATTCACCAAGAACACTAACTGCAGAAAGCTTATCAGCAGCAATACATGTATGGACTTTGCTTTGTCATAAAGAATTGCTGTAGGAACTGGGATATTTCAGTAGATCAGTACAGGTACCACAGATGCAAGACCACTGCAGTTTAGATCAGAAGATCATATGATAAGAAAGCAATGATTAAAACCTTGACGCTTGGTGAAGGAAGATCATAGAACGACTTCACCAGATTAAAAAAAAAAAAAAAAAAAACAAAAAACCCAAAAACCAGCTGGAATCATATAAATGTGTAAGAATACACTTCATATAAGAAATAACACTTGCACAGCCCCCCATTTTGTCCCAGACAAGCAAGTTGGCAGCCAAACAAAAAACAACACAGATGAGCAAACTGAACCAACAGATTTCTGCTAGCATTTCTTCACGATGAAGGACAGGTCGTTATCTTTGGTATGAACAAGATCAAACTCCTAAACCACATACCAGTTATAATTACCTACTGCACAGTGAGTAAAAACTGCTGGATCGTGTTTTTCAAATTCATATACAAATACGTACACTAAGTATGGTTACAGATAAATTACCAGATATAGGGATTTTGGTTGCATATTAAGAAGAAAGTCTACAGAGAATCCCAGCACTCAGTATTAAAACATACTGTATTTTGAAGTATGCCCAGACTATCTTAATTTTCTTTGCGATAACTCAGTTCAATGTTTTTTGTTACATAGATATAAAATCTTAACACTAGACTCCCATTGAATAGATAGGGAGCAATGGAAGCTGCTTTGCATTCCAGGCCTGCTGGAGCACCTCCCATGTGAAGACAGGCTGAGAAAGTTGGGGCTGTTCAGCCTGGAGAAGGCTGTGTGGAGACCTCATAGCAGCCTTCCAGTATCTGAAGGGGGCCTACAAGGATGCCTGGGAGGGACTTTTCATTAGGGACTGTAGTGATAGGACAAGCGGTAATGGGTTCAAACTTAAACAGGGGAACTTTAGGTTAGATGTAAGGAAAAAGTTCTTTACTGTGAGGGTGGTGAGGCACAAGAATACGTTGCCCAAAGAAATTGTGAATGCTCCATCCCTAGCAGTGTTCAAGGCCAGGTTGGATGGATTCTTGGGTGACATGGTTTAGTGTGAGGTGGTTGGAACTAGATGATCTTAAGGTCCTTTCCAATCTTAACTATTATATGATTTTACGAATCTATTTTTGAACACAGAATAACATTTTCTCAGTCAAGTAGGAACACAGCTACAAATCAGATATCTCTAGATGCCTACGTTCCTCTTGTACAACTAAGAAATCCCCTAAATATGTATGAGCAGCCACCATATGTTCTTAAAAAGCAATGAAGTTTAATGGGATAAATGGATTAGAAGTTAGGATTATTAATTATATGGAATACATATTTCTATATAAGCATGTATGAATGAACCCAGAAGATCTGGCTACCCAGAAGATATTCTGGTTTTAATTTCCTTCTGAAAATTTGAGATAGCTATGCTATTTTGGACTTATTTATTACACCATATTATTTTAAAGCAAAATGGTTTGAACATCCTTTGCTAATCTGTTCTACCCTGTCAAATTCCAGTCCTCTAAGCTAAGTTCCAGAGAATACATTTTATATATCCAAAAAAAGGAAATTTGCAAATCACTAGGCACCATGTGCAATGACCTTAGATCTTCTTTTGAATTTGCAGTATGGTTCATTTTAGTCAAGCTGTTTAAACATTTGTGCTATAATGCATCAAATTAAGGCAACCAGCTGTGATGTTTAATTTAAGCTAAAAGTTTATGATCTACAACTACACAATACATTAGAGAATAACTGATATTTCATGTTACTAAAGTAAATGCAGCTACAAAATGGTTACAAACTTCCCCACATTTCACTCAGAGCACATTGTCACTTAAGCTTTGGGTCTTTAAAGAGCACAATCAGTCAGTGTTATAGAGAAAAAGTGAACAACCAGTTCTAGCCTTTGCTGAATACATACATTTGAAGCCTTCTGGTCTAATGTGCAATTAGATTGCTCCTATATTTTATCCTTCATTATATGTACTGGAGTTTTTCCAATTGTGAGAAAGTGAGAATTAGGAGAAGTTATTAACTATTTTGACACAATGCACCATTTTTAGCAGGTATTTTGCCCAAACAGAAACAGTACGTAGAGATGAATAATTGGAACAAAATCAAACAACTACAACAAACAAATAAGCATGCATTTTCCAGCTGTGAATCAGTCTTAAAAAAAAAAATAAAAAAAGATTCCCTCCAACAATAGTTAAATGATTGTATTGTTCTTGACAATGGCAATGTATAAAAGGTGAAAGAAATGACACTTTGTTAACTATTAAGTAACAATACCTTTTGGAATGTCTTGAGAGATTAATAATGGAGAGAAAAACTACAGTATGGCTACATATCAGATGTAAAAATTGTGAAAACTAAATGTAATGGAAGTTGAAACTTCAGGTTACCCATCATAATTTTTTGGCTGTTCCTTTAAAAATTGTAAGCTATAAATGTGATTGCTTATAAACAAAGTATACATAAGGCACATGCTCCAACTAGATAAATTGGTAACTTTTACTGACAATGACAATGGTCTACAGTGAATTAGAAAACTTAATTTTCATTGATACCAAGCTCTTCTAATATTTTTCTAGTTACAACTGACTTTAGAAATCTTCTGCAAGAGCCAAAACACCCAGACAACATCAGCAAAATGAAAAACAAGATCTTTGTGCTTACTGCAGCCTTCTGGTAACAAGCTGTCTCATGGGCAAAAAGATTCCAGTATAAGAATGGTCCATAATGGACAGAGCTCCACCCCAGGGGTGAACTGGAGCCTCTTAGTTATTTTTTTCCTAGCACAGGATCTACATGAAGGCAGGCAGCAAATGCTTAATTTAATTTTATTGAAATAAGCAGGTTTCAGATTCATTCTGTTTGGGTTAGTGCAGCTTAGCTTACTGGAAACTGGGAAATTACTACTACATCAACAAAATCTCTCTATTAGAAGTTGTTTCAACTAAAAAGAGGAGAAAAATCCAACAACCCACAAGCCAAAGTTTTTCTTATTACTGCAAGAACAATGAGAAACTCTCCACCATTAACGTACAAAAAACCAAAACAAAACCCAGAAATTTTAAATACATGCTAATAAAACACATTTCCATTTTTATTTCTCTAAATTCATTTTGATCATCTCCCTCCTTCCCTGCCATATTTCAATCTTGCATGATTGTGGTTGGCAATTTCATCAAAGGGCCATACAAGTGAGAAAGTCATGCTGCTTGAAAGCTGATTACTATTCCAACATCCTTGTGATATGAAAACACAAAACAACTATTAACATCTACTGATGGACGAAAGCAAGTCCAGAATCTGCCACTTTCAACTCTTTGCTGTTTGATATCACTCTGGATTTAGAGAAGTCTGCTGGATTAACATTTGCAAACTGGAGAGTACCTGGTACAACATAATGCCCGTTTTCCACAACAATATTTCAAAAATCATTCCTTCAGACTCAAAAGAAAAAAAAAAAAAATTCAAACTGAACAGATCTAACCTCAGACTAAAATGGTTTTTAATGTTCTAAAAAATAGCTTAAAGGATTTTAGAAGTGAAAACCTGGTGCTAAATACTTGGCTTGATCCTTAATAACACAGTTATGAAGTGACAATCATTAAAGTGCTCATATGAAAGTTTATGCAAACCATATGCCATCTGTACAATTTCAAACAAGCACTGTAATTTCACAGTGAGAACTACAAACTGTGAAAAAGCGAAGTACTTTGTGGATACAATATGTTGGAAGGCATAGCTCTAATATCTACAACATTTTCAACTGATTACAGTCTTTCATTCAAGCAGACAGCAGTTACAATCCAGAGAGGAACAAAACCACCCAACAAACTACAAAATCAAGATCCACAATAATCATACTTAAACACAACATACTTGACAGTCAATTCCTCTTTTGTTTGCCTGCCAAACACAGAAGTCAGAATTTTATGTTACTCTGGCAACAATGAATTAGATCAAGTGCCTGCAAAAGTAGGATTTAAATTCTGTCACAAGAATATACTACATCAAGAGTTGAAAGGGAAAAAAAAAATCTCTAGAATGAATCCATAATTTACAGTTTTCAAGGTAAAAATAATAAATAAAAAAAAAAACACAACACAAATTGCATTTTAAATCAAATGCTTCAACTCTGTTATTACTCTTAACAAACACCTAGGAAATGTTAATTATAAGTGATTTTGTTCTGCTTTTCATAGTTAAAGTGTGTTTCAACATCAGTAGCACTTTTCTCAGTGGCCGTGTAAATGCTAGGGAAGAAAAAGTACTAAAAGAACAATGACCATTTCTTTTTTTTTCCCTAGAAATAAACTGTGTCCGAGACTTCCTGGAGACACTGGCATCTTTAAAATTCAACCAAAGTCTTGTCCATAGACGACTATGAATGATTGCTCTGAAAATTCTCCTATGATTTTTTTCCAAAGATACTGGAATAAAAATAATTTTTAAAAGGTAATGTAGCTTTTAAAGGTTGGCCACATACTGAGAAAACAGTTTATTTTATTACATACTGAGACTTCAAATCTGCAAGACAGTTGCACACAGAGCTGAACTCCTTTTACTATAGCTAGAAAACGTTCTTTGAATTAGTGGCTTCTCATCCATTGGTATAACTGCTCATATTTGCTGCCTTTTTTTTTTTCTTTTAATTAATACAATTGAGTTCCTACAAATATTACTTCTTGATTATTCCAGGTTAGCAAAGTAATAAAGCATGTGTTTAACAATGAACATATGCCAAAATGTCACTTCAATTTCATTCTGAAGTCGACTGTATCTTTTTCTGCCCTACAGTGATGACCCAAATTGGTGGAACACATAGGGATAAGCATTTGAAAATGTAAAACAGACTTGTGTATCAAAAAATTATACGTCACATGTAACTCTGAAGAGTTGCTTACAAATGGTGGACTTGGTGGACATGACTTGAATTTATATTTTGCAGCAATGCTATTGTGCATAAACCAGTATTTTCTGGCAGAAGAAACTGAGAACCTGCCAACATCGATAGGTGTACATGTGAAAGACTGGACAATCCTACGGAAGAAATACATCTACAGTTATCTTGAGATATCTGAAAAAGTAGTGTATTAATTTATCTTCTATTTTGTCTTGTGGAACAGAAAACACACACAGAGTTTTCTGAAAAAAGCTCATATTCTGCAACTTATACTCTAATATTTTACTAGAAGTATTATCCATCAAAGAGTAATGTTCTCTATTCTGCTTTAGAGCAGCTTTGCTGACTAACAGATTTTTTCCCAGAAAATCTCGAGAAACTAGTAATTCATAATAAAACCCGTGTAAAACTGGCCAAAATGCTTTTTAAACAGAAATACACATGGATTTACAACTTTAGAACTGTATCCCACAGAATAAACTCCTGTGAAGAAAATCTCCCTTTACCCTAAAGTTTCAGGACACTGCCAAGTGCTAAAGTACTTAAGCAGTTTGTACATGTGGCAGAAAGTCCCAGAGAATAATGGAAATACTGCACTTTCTCCCTTTTAAAATAAAAGCTCTGATTGTCATTGGGCTTTAATTTCTGTTCAAAACATTAATAAATTACTTTTTAATTACATGGAAGGCTATTGTTTGGCACATATGGAATATGTTTTTTGAAGAAAAGCATTGTCTTCATGCTAACTTTCCTTTTCGTGGTTGAAAAGCCCTTTCAGATATGAAATCATTCACTGAAAGCTACTGCAGAAGTGGCTTGTCAAGCAAACACACACCCAAACATTGAAACCATCTATTCTTCATGAGAAAGTTTCAATACCCCTTACTGGCTAGCTTATAACAGTTGCCTTTCTATAGTTTGAGGAGCGCAAAAAAGCTCTGGAAAGGAATGGGAACCAGCTCCCTGCTCCACTGGGGATAGCCCAGGACACCTCCAGCAAGCTTCTGGGGAAGAGGGCAAAAGTAGTCGCAAACCCTGATATGAGCAATATTGGTTTTAAACACCTAACATTGTCATTCCAAAGTACAATAGACATTTCCAAGTCTGATTTAAATGCACAGCCTAATTGGCCTATGAGACATATCACAGTGAATTGATAATACTGATATGCAAATTTCATTGTCATCTACAGAGCTGAAGGAAGATTAAAAATGTCTTGGGAGAACATATGAATACTTATGAGATATGTTAGTACATATCATTACCCATGGAGTCACTGTTAATTTCTTAATTCCACATTAATGGAAGCAAGGAAATGGAAAGTGACACAAATTAGTCATGCTGAATATTGATAGAATTTGGGTAGGAATATTAAGTAATACTTTAAAAAAATTGTATATGTATACAAATAAACAAATATCCACATCTAGGTTAACAGTATATTAGATAGAAGGATCCAAACCAAAGGAACTAATTCAATTTTTTTATACAGCTTATAAAATACTAATACCTCAGCAATATTCTATTAAATGCATTTTGCTCATATTTAAGTCTATTATGCTCAAAATATAGAAATATACATTATCTAAACTCAGCATAAGTCTATTTTCTTTTTATCTTACGCAAAAATTACCATAGGAACGTTGAGGGGTTTTGTAATTTATTTTGGTAGACACTTTCCAAGAAAATATCTGGAAACAAATTTGAATGGGTGGGGGGGTGAACATGGGAAATAAAAATCATATATTCAACGGAGACAATCCTGGAGATGTTGAAAGGTGACTTCAATAAAAAGACTATTTCTTTAGTATCCACGGTCTTAAAGAAATGCCATTATTTGAAGACTTCTGAGCATAGGAGCATCTTGCCATAAGATAATTTGGCTGAATTTGGCACTCTATAAATGTCAATGGCCCATTGCTAAAAAGTCATAATACTGGCTGAATGTATATGTGCATATGGGAGGAAAGAACTAATTCCTCCATAAATTCAAAGTATGTACTATCCAGACTGATAGTTAAACTTCACGCTACACCTAACCTATAAGAGGCATCCTTACCTACCCTTATACTCTCCTCCCTCAAACACCCACTGTCCAGCTGTTCATTTCCACTGCATTTCTTGCACCCCAACTAGCATTTATGTGACCACATGGATCAGCTCTTTGATGTGAGAGCAAACTCATAATTTTTGTTGCATCAGTTTTCCATTATGTTCAGATTGATGTTGTTCAGTTATTAGCCTTCAAATTGAAAAGGAAGAAGGAAAACATGAATAACATATAAATGTGTATACATATGTATATATTAAATGTGTACAATACATAACTATGTATATATATAATATATATAAAAATCCTTCATAGAAGCAAATTCTGTGATCAGATTCAGTAAAATCCACTGGCAGAAGTGTGATACCTACAAAAACCAAGCATACATTTTGAGGAATTGGGATACTATTTTTCAACCTCTGCTGTTTTCTACCATTCAAGAATTCTGAGGAATGCTCAGGTGGGAAGCATAATAGAAAAGAGGGAATTTCTGCACACATTGCTAAATAATGCCACTCACAGATAGAGCATATCATAGAATAGTTAGGGTTGGAAAGGACTTTAAGATCACCTAGTTCCAATCCCCCTGTCATGGGCAGGGACACCTCCCACTAAACCATGCTGCCCAAGGCTCTGTCCAACCTGGCCTTGAACACCACCAGGGATGGAGCATTCACAACTTCCTTGGGCAACCCATTCCAGTGATGTACAAAGTGTAACTGATTAAAAACATTTATTCGGCAGATTTTGCCAAGAAAAAAAAATAATCCATCACTATTTATGTAACAAAGATAAAATTTCAAAACAAAATGCTCAAAGCCAGCAAATTACTGTACAATGTGAAGCTATGTTAGGAAAAGAAGTAGTGTAGGGTCTTTCCTAAGTCATCTGCTACTTATCAGAAATAGGACTATGTATGTGACTAAGAGTTCAGTTGAACCAGCTGACGACAGTTCTCATATTTTTAGAAATAAGTGATTTTTATGATGTTATGGAGAAAGCTGCAAGCATTACAATGGGGCAGGCAATGTAGCTCATAATGAAGTTTCAGGAAAATTAAAGCCTAAGTTCTGGCCAAGCACTTAAACACATGCCTAATTTTAAGGTCATGCATTATTCGAGTCACAAAAAAAAAAATCCTTCATATTTAAATCACACATAATGTTCAAGTGCTTGCTGCAGCAGAAAATGACTCAGAGGACAATATGGAACTGCTTATAACCTTCCTTACTTTTCAGTTTTAGGTTAACCCATGTCTTCTTATAAAGAAGGTTTTTTCAATAACTGACTCTGGCAGTTTCTTAGAGATCAGCTGTGACTTCAACGTACTGATGACACCACTAATGCTTTTTTGAAAACCAAACCAAAAAATTTGTCTCTTTTTAATAAAAAGGGATCACCAAAGTCATTAATGACAATATGAAAAGCATCGTTTTCTTTCAATATGGGTATAAATAGTCATTTTACAGGTAACTGTTTAAAGGGGTTCGTGCTGTGCTATTCATCTAGAAGATAGGATTTCGTATGTAGCCTGTAATATGAAAATGTAGTATTACTTTTATTCTATAATTAATGTGTGTTTGGAAATAGGTACTTCCACTTCAGAAGAGAAATAAACTAGTAAAGCAAAATGTTCATTTTTGTATGTGACCAAGCAGGCTATTTCTATTTTGTTTGCTCTACGATAATGAGGCCTTGAACATCAAAATGTTTTTTCCCTTTACATTACCAAAAAACATGAGAGTTATGAAGATGGAAGAAATTTAAGTATGCAGAAACACACACATTAGAACTTCCTCCTGTTTCAGTACTCACCTCTCAGTGGCAAAATATTTTTGCTGTCTCACTCGTGATATTAGAAATCGTTCTTCCCCACAAGGAAGAAACTTTGTTATCCTTGTAAGACAAGAAGGAGATGTTCAAATACCTCCTTAGCAAAAACGGTTTGATTACCAAATAGTATCATTAGTGGACAATTAAGTGTCATTTATTAAACTTCCAAAATCAGGTAAGCCTTTAACAAAGATAAAGTTTTCTGTCGATAAGCTGGCAAAAGCAAGATCAGGTGCTTGTAGAACTACTATAAAACACAATCATTCCTGAAAAACCTTTCTGAAAAGCTTTAGTGTGGGCTTTGGGTTTTTTTTTTTGGGGGGGGGGGGGGGGTGTTTTTGTTTTGTTTTTGCTTTTTTTTTTTTAAATGATAGTCAGTCTGTTCAGTAAATGATTAAAACAATTCACATGCATTCATGTCTACAAATCACAATCAAGAACAAGATCTTTATTTCCAATACAGATCAACTGTACCTTGACTTCCAATGTATTCTTTCCCTTATAGAATAATTTAGGTTGGAAAACACCTTTAAATTCATAATGTAGAACCATAAACTTAACACTGCCAAGTCCAGCACTAAACCATGTTTTTAAGTGACATTTTAAATCTTCACATCTTAAATACCTCCAGAGAAAATACCACTTCCCTGTTCCAGTGCTTGACAACCCTCTTGGTGAAGAAATTTTTCCTAATATCCAGTCTAAATCTCCCCTGGTGCAACCTGATGCTGTTTCCTCTTGTTCTATCACTTGTTAATTGGAGGAAGAGACTGACACCATGCTACAAGCTCCTTTCAGGTAGCATTAGAGATTGACAAGGCCTTCCCTGAGCCTCCTTTTCTCCATGCTAAACAACCCCAGTTCCCTCAGCTGCTCCTCATAGGACTTGGTATCTAGACCCTTTACCAGCTTCATTGCCCTTCTTTGGACACACTACAGAAACTCAATGCCTTTCTTGCAGTGAAGAGCCCAAAACTGAGCACAGTATTTGAATATTATATAACTGTATGGTAATATTTATCAATTAACTACATTAATTGTCATACATCAGCAATTTCCACACTAATTCTTTGTGTAGAGTATACTTAAGGTACTTTATCTTTAAAACTGTCCTCTAAAATTTCTCTTTTTTTTTTTTTTTTTTTTTTTTTTTTTTTTTTTCAAAAACTTTTTTC
>NW_009942530.1:0-11568 GCF_000696875.1 Nestor notabilis | reverse complement strand
TTTTTTTTTTTTTTTTTTTTTTTTAAGTGCTAACAAACTTTCTTCCTCTGAACCAGCAGAAAACAGCTACTGAAAGCATTTAAGTCCTATAAACAACCGGTACTCTTGTGCTATGTTTAGATGCAAATGGAAATATCTCGTAACGCACAAAGAACTAGAAACGTTATTGAGCAAACAATGTAAAAATCATTCTACTTCCTTTGCTTGTTACATTAGTTATCAGCTCCATCTGAAATCCTATTTGACATCTCAGTCAATTTTTTTACAAGACTTCAAGGTTAAAAATTTAGCCGCTTTTCAGCTGCAAACAAGCTGCTCCTCACCTACACAGCGTGTTACTTAGGAAAGCAACTTCTTACTGAAGCAGACAAACCTGCATATTGTGTATTGTGGCCAGCATTGCAACTGCATTTGCACTGACAGAAAAGCTAACTGCTCTATTTGGATGCCTAACACTTACACAGCTTGTACCATTGAGAGAGAGGGAGGCAGCCGCTGATGGCAGAACCTGCATCTGCACAGTTTATGTATATGTGGATTATAACAGAACAATAGTTGGTTTTATACCATGTATTAGTTTGCTGCTGTAGGCAGAATCCTTTTACATTCAGCAGCTCCATCTTTCAGACCTACTCTTTAGCTAGTTCTGCACACTCACAGCGCAACAAACCACTACAAACAATACTCTGCTCAAAGAGCAAGCTCTGCTGGTGTAAGAGCCTTTGAACAGTGCTAAATGGATCCAAACTAGGATTTGTATTACATAAAATTAAGTTTAATGATTTTGTAGAGAAGAAATTGTATGAGCACAACAAAGTTTCAAAGCAACAATAGCCTCTATACTGCAAAACACATCTCAAAGGGTTTAAGGATACACCAATTTGGACTTGACCTGACTGAACTAGATGAGTACATCTACACAATGCATGAAGACTATTCTTTAATTCCGTAATTGTGGCCCTTCAACTTATGGAGTTTGGTCAAAGTACATCTCCAGTACCTCTCCAGGTATGGGTACATATTGGTAATGTTCACTCATAATGAAACAGTCAATCAATTCAAAGCTTTCAAAATAAGCTGTTTCTCACTTAATAAAGAAAAATAAATACCTCTGTAACCCCAAAGCAAACAGATTAAGTTTTACATTGTGATTTAAACCTTGGAACAGTAAGGATAGTCAGCTCTCTTTTGTAACAGGTGGCTTAATGGAAAATCCCACTTAACGGGAATATAATTTTCTATCCCACTAACTCATTTTTGCAGTAGTGTAGGACCACTGTAATTTAACACCAGTTGTCATTAACAGTTTCCCATTTAATGTTAATTGAAAAATCATAGGTTCCTTGGTTGTGATAGCACTTAACGTGAGGTACTATGTGTCACACTCATGTCTTTCCCAACCTTTCAAAAAATTACGTCCATTTAATGACTTCACTCAAGTTGTTTCAGTGAAGGACCATTCAAAATAACAGCTTCAAGGAACAGGACAGCACTCTATGGTGATAGTGCCTCTATAATAATTCTTATAGCCTGAGAACAAACAAATAATTAATAATCGTGGAAAGCATAAAAAAAAAACCAAACAGAAAAAATCCTAGAACAATCTGGAATTCATGTCAGACTAAGGGGAAAACTTCCAATTTCCCCTCAACCTTGTATAAAAAGAAATAACATGTAACTACACAAGTATTCTGACTACTGCAAAATCTTGGGAAACATGAACAATTTTATCCAAAGGACATTTTTTAAGATTTTGTTGAATGTGATAAAGGTTTATATGAGTTCTTGTGATGTCACTTCAAAAATAAGAACATTAGAACTATGCCAGTGTTCCTAATGCATGTGAGAAATTAAAATGACTGTATTTTGAAGCATTTCCCAGAACATCTCTTCCTCTAATTATCAATAAGGACTACAGAATATGTAGGTCTTACAACTGATATGTATACCACTTAGTAATAAACAGGGCAATCAAGTCCTAACACAGTAGTGATTTCACTTTCTTCATAACTGAATATTTCTGATGTTTGAGAAAGTGCCCAAGGATTTAGTTTAACTCTCCTAGAATGTGACCTACCATTCCATGAATAGTGCAGTAAAAGCCTGACTCTCAAAGCAGCTCTTTAGATGCCTAGAGGTTCAGTCCAAGTTACCCAAGTGGAATAAGCCTAACTGCCAGATGCTTCATTTCCCCTGGCTTCTTGTAAATATAATGTCTGCAAGAGGCTCAATGACTTGCCTAAAATTATTGTGTTTTATCTTTGTGACTTAAAGATTGAAGACAGACATTTACACTTGGACACCTCATTTTTTAAACATCCCCTATCAGAACTAAGCAATGTTCAGCTATTCAAGGGTTTGGATGTTTTCATTATTGTTGCTTATAATTTGAACACACAGATCCCCAAATTTATTCTGTATAGTAACATATTCTATGCACAGTATCTATTTTGGAAGTGAATACTCAGAATAATACAGAAATTGGATTTTTGCTTTGAACTTTTGAGAAATGTAAACAAACCAGACACAAATGATCTATTTAATAAATGTCTTCAGAGGAAATGTACAATGAGAAACAACATTCAGTGAGATAGATGACAGAGCTATCTGCAGGAAATGGAGTTTAAATGGGAGCAAAGCCCAATAATCATCAAAAAAGGAGCATAAACCTCTTCCACAGCAAATTTGTTTTCTTTGTATCCATAATGACATGGGACAAACCTGACCTAAACTAACATAACAGAAGTTTTGTCATCAACTTCTACAAGTAATTGGTATCTGCTTGCTTGAAATTGCAGAACTGCAGAGGTTTTTAATATGATGAATCAGAGATAATCACAGAAAATTAAATGAATTCTGTGCTAGTTCTTTCATTAACAGCAAAATTTTATGCTATCACCCTGCATTCAAGATCCTATTTTCTCTTTAGATCTACAGTGATGATACTACAATGTCATAAATGCTACAATAATGGGACTAGCAGGATTTTTGTAAATTGATTAAGCACTGAAAAGGAAGAATAATGATATTTCCACTGGTAACCTGTGCACCTTTTGGTGATTTGCAATCATCAAAAAGCAGCAAAACATGAAATTCAAGTGGACATTTCAGTCACTTCCTAGAGAAAGAAGAATATTTAACACTAACAAAGCTTTCTCCAAATACCAAAGAAATAACATTTTTAGTACTTAGCACACATCACATGTTAAATTTATGCAAACAATGCATTTCAGATCATCTTAAAAATGAAATACAACCACATATGACACTATACAGCTGCTCATCTAAGGTGGCTCTTGAATATATTTGATTCATATCATAGCTCCAAGATTAGAGTGAAAGATGGTAGTCTTTAAATCTTTTTACAGGAACCACAGAAGTATCACGGTTAGTGTAACAAGAAGTTCACTTCCACTTTATTCCACGACACATACAAGGTCACACTTCCAGATGCAAAAATCACGTGCAACTCATTTAGCTAAATCCCTCTAAACAAGTCACCAAAACCTGAACCCATCTAGGTGTGCATCTATACAGACATTTGAGTTCAGATAAGGGAGTTTACATTTTGAAACCCTATGAACTTTTGATTTGTGTCAGATCACAGTCTCTGAATGCACAAATTCAGCTCCTTTCAAATCAAACAAAACCATGTATTTGAGGAACACACTCTGTATGCTTCAACTACTAATGAAGGTCCAATCCAAAGGACCAGATATAAAAGCCCATGGAATTGCACAGAGTACATACTGGATCATCGGAACCAACTGCTGTAATCTTCGGGTCCATTCCTACTCATGCAGATAAATTGCACTAAGCAGTACAGAAACAACAGACATTTATGGACTCATGACAAACGTAACACAGAACTTCCCTGGCTGTAAATAGCCAGTTCAAATAAACAGCGATTTGAACCTCGCTTATGGTTTAAAAACCAAGGTTAAGATGAGGAAAAAAAATTGATACTAAAGTTAATTCTGAAAGGTGCAAACACCTTCAAGAAGAAATCAAAAATGCATTTCCTTGACTTTGATTTTTAATTTAACCCAATTTCTAACTAACAAATTACTTCTGTCTTGAAATAAGACAAATTTAAAGTTTTTTTCTGTTTGAGACCTTCAAGACAATTTTAAACTGATGCCGAGTGTTAATTTGGTCATAGAAGGGAAACAAAAGATACTTCAAGCTGCTAGACCTGCCTTATTGACCTAGGGGTATTCTTCTGGATTTTCAACTGAACAGATTTAAAACCTTGCCGTACTCCCAGAAATGTTATAAAAGTCCTTTAAAAAAGAGAGGGGGAGAGAAAGAAAAAAGCCCATTGTGTAACAGGTGGCCTTACAAAGGAGACCAAATAAACCATCAGTTCTTTTCTGGTCCTACTTGAAATGAAAATAAATTCTTCCATACCCCTCAAAACAACAACAACAAAACCCCGAAACACACACACAAATTATTTACTACATAAAAAGTTGCACTAAAATTTGCAGAATCTAAGGATCCTGGCACCAGGGACAGAAAAAAACCTTCACTTTCACAAGTCATCTGCAGAGAAGTATGAAACCCTTGTGGAACTGCTCACAAAAAGTCTAGAACTGCTGAGCTTTCACTCCTGATGAAGAAGAGAGGTCCCCACAGTGGTTTAAATAGAGCTTATCATTATTTTTAACAGTATTTTTAAAGAATGGCCTGGTATGTTCAGCCATACTTTTAAAAGAACTATTAAAAATAACTTGTGTTAAATAGAGCATGGGGGTTTCGCAGGTGATCATTTTGAACTCCATCTTCTAAAGCTTAAAGAGTAATGTACTGCTTTAAATCCCTGTGACACCATGTTGCAGATCTCTCCTTACAAAGTTGGCTTTATATTTCTCTAGGTACTTGTTACAGTATATTCTGTATATATACAAAAAAATGCACTATTTATTAAACTGTAAAACTGTGCTCTGCTCTTGGTGCTTTAACTACCTCTGCCCCCAAGGAGAAAAAAATAAAAAAGAAAATTAAAAAAAAAAAAAGAAGACACTAATAGAGTTTTGGTAGCAAGCCTCCTTTGGATGACCACAGGAAAAAGAGTCACAAAAGAGCACAAGTGTTCTTTCTTTCATTCTCTCCCAAGCCTCAGTGGATATAAATGTATGTAATAACTCTCTCATCATCAAGAGAGTTTGCAGTGAGCAGTGTTCAATTTCTTTTCATAAAAACAAACGTCATGTCAGATGTAGCTTTTTGGTAACTCCTCTGTCAAAGCCAACATGTTCTGACTTGGTAAAGGTTTTTTTTTTTTTTTTTTTACCCCAACAGTACAATGGTAAATCTTTTTTTTTTTTTTTTTTTTTAACCCAACAGTACAATAGAAACTTCCCTTTAAGCTGACATTAAAGCCAAAAAACACTGAAAGTAATTTCCTACCTAAGTTTCATTAAAGCTTAGATGTGTTTTAATGCATTTCTGATTCCTCTTTGTGACAAAAATATTACAGGATTCACAGCAGTTGCAGTGAAAAGGACAGTAATAATCACCTTCAACAGACGACCTTGTGAATACAAAAGAAATTTTCTCTAGCATTCAAAACCAATTTTTTCAAATCTTCCCTAAAGGCCATCTGCCATTCTGGTTGATTTTGAGATCACACTCATAACCGCTATTGTGTACTTCAGCTACCATAAAAAAAACCCCAAAAAACTCAGAAAACAAAAATATTAGTAAGTCTTCAAAATTATTCTCCTGATTTTTGGTTTTGGGTTTTTTTTTTCATTTTTACTATGTGAAGTCTGAGAGACACTGGTGCTATTTACTTCAGAAAGATTAGTTTTCAATTTTCTAAACAAATAAGGGTGAGAGGTATTCTGTGTGCGTGAGATCGTACAATCTTTTCTTCATTTCCAGCCTAATGTTAAAAATAACATCTTGTTCTTTTGCTTATTTGATTAAAGAGGTCACACCATTAATCACAAAGGGAGACATGCAACTTAGTTAACACTGGCCTTTTGTGCACTCTTCTATTCCCAGCACAGTACACAAATCATCTTTAAATCAAAAGACACAATCTGATCTAATGAATGAAGTTAGTTGCCAACAGTCTTTACATGTGAGGTACTACATTAATATACCTGTCCATCAAAAGCATGTTATTAAGTGAATGAAGCATTCTATTATTCTTCTACAAAATTGATACTTACACTTTTCCCCTCTAAATGTACCATGACAGAATTTGCTGTAAATCAGAACAGGTCATCAGCACATCAAGTAGCTACACTCACGGGCACCTGCTGAAGACCTAGCCCTTACTGACAGAAAAATCATTATGAGCAGAAATTAGAGCTTTCTTTCCTCTTATCATTTCACACTGGAGTTTTGCAGAGAAAAAACTAAGTCACAAAACATTATGATGCGGGGTTTTTTTGTCTTTTTTTTTTTTAATTCTAAAATGGTTTAATTGTGATTATGGTAGACAAGCTCTCACTGAGAATTTGTTTTGTTTATTTGCCTATTTCTGTAAAAGGCTTCTTGCTTCTGCTAAACAACATATGTGGGTATTAATGCAATCAAAGACTGTTGCCAGGAATGAAGCCTACATGTGAGAGTTTTCATGGCATGATTTAAGAGGCTTCCCAACCTCGTGCAAGAAATAGAAAATAGCTTCTCATTCCCTTGTGCCAGCCCCAAAGAAAATGACTGCATTATTATTTTGAGTCCTACAATGGAATAAGAGAGTACATGGCTCTGACCCCAAGCTATGAATGGGATGCTATCCACTTGTTTTCTATACCGTATCTAAGTTCAAAGCAGACACAATAGGGAATCAAGTCCAATGTGCATGTTGATGTACAACCAACACCTGGAATTTAAAAAAAAAAATTTTTTTAAACAGCAAAGAACCTTAAGCTTGTCCATGCACATCTCTCATAATAATTAAATATGAAAAACCAAAGCAGCAACAGTTCACAGAAAAAGGAAGGACAGTTATTTTCACTTATTTTAGCATAAAACAGATGAGCTGTGAAAGTTGTCTCCTTGTACGTGACCATTCTCAATTGCATTAATTAGTCATAAGTACAAAATTCTATACCCATGCCTTCTGAGAAGTACACCACTATTTATAGTACAATTCAGGGACTACTTCACTGAGTGCCTAGTGGGAAACCAGCAGCATTACAGGGCTCTTGAGTATTATCTTGCATTTTATTTACTCACATCAGTGTATAAAAATACAAGGACTCTAGCACCATGAAAGACAAAGAAAAAAAAAAAGTGAGTCAAAACAAAATGTTAAGTTGGGTTTGACACTTCTTTAACATCTTCACCAATAAACATTTCTAATTCTGCAGCCTAACGTAACTACCACGAAAGCCGATCAAGAAACACGAAGATATTTACAGAGCTAAACTCATGTAACCTGTAACCTGAGAGGCCCTTAAGGCCCCTTTAAAGATGCTGTTCTATAGGTTTAACATATGGTACAACGCAGTTATGAAGAGGCAATCAGCAAACTAAAGGAGCAAACTTTCATTAATATTTTACGTTGACACTTTTAGTGAACACTAGTCTATGTATACATAGAAGCCTGAAAAGCATTCTCAAAATTACCTCACACAAAAGCCTCTTCCTGTGTACTAGTAGCTACCTGGTCAGCAACTCTCCAGGGAGAGATGAATAACTTCCTTACCTTTCTAAACAAACTTCCTTGTGTTGATCAATTCTATTATCATGTGATGTCCTTTTATATTATACCAGATCAAAAAAAAAATATTAACTTTTACACTTGAGACAAAAGCAAACAAAACAACAACAATAAAAAAAATATACCAAACCCCTCACCACAACCCAAAAGCTTCTCTACGGGAAAGTTTCTCACATTTTAAGGGAAAGATTACTAGACAGTAGAAACACTGAAGTATTTCATCTGTAAATCATATAAAATCAAATCTAGCTAAAACCCACAGTGAGCCAGCCTTTACTATCTACTAGATGATTGCTAACATATAAAATGAGATGAATCCTGCTCCTACTGGGCAGGCATCTGAATCACCATTAGTCCACATTAGTACAGCCTAAGCAACCTGATGAAAGATAAAATGAACAAGCAGGCTGGACTTGACCCTTTCATGTCAGGTGATAATTCTCAAGCCAGGCTTCAGTTATATCAATAAAGCAGTGTAGGAAAAGGCATAAGAGAACAAAATTAAGACACAATATTTGGTGCTTGTGATAAACAGGTTTATTTTTTTAATCTATACTTACCCCTTGCCAAAGGCCTCTGGACGGCTAAGTAGAGCTAAAAATACAACTGTAATTAAAATCTGCACAAATACAAAATCAATACAACTGATGTATGCCTGCTTGAAGCAGAACTCCTTTCTCATTATTTAACTTCTCTTTACTCAAATTTTCTTGGACATGCCATTGATAATTTCAGAAAGTGTTTTTTTAAAGCAGACCTTAATACTGAACTTATTTGCATTGAAAGAATAAGCCAATACACTATTAGGGTTTAGTTATATTTCCAAACAGACTGACAGCAAATGTTAGAAATACTGTTTTACATAACAGTATATCTAACAATCATAATACATTGTATTCCACCCTTTCCACAAGCAAAGCAGTATTCATAGGAGCATACAGGTCTGTCTTAGTCTTCCTTTTTCTGTGTTTGGCTCATTTACTTTTGAACACATATTAATCTATTTAGAAAAGGAAACACTATAGCACCTGGTAGAAAAGATGTTTGCGATGGTTGTTTCTGAGAGACATTAATGCCTCAGTCTCAGAGTTGAATATTAACCTAGATTTCAGGCATCCTTCGCAAGTGAAAAGACAGTGTCTGCACCACATCCATAGACACAAAAATATTATTCACCAATACATCATACATGGTCACAATTCCCTGTCCTGGTCTGAATCTGCACTTTACAGTTTCTTAAATAGTAAGTTCCTAAACAGTAGTTTGACATCAAATATTATTAAAAGACAGGCTAGTAGTCTGATAACTAGCTAGATTTTAACACCCACATGACAGGAGGATCATATTTTCAATTAGCTCAGCACTCCTTAAAATCATGTAAATAGTAATTTTATTATAATGGAATTTGATTATCATATTAAATAATAATAAGATTTATGCTCAGACTCTAAGATCAGTTTTTTAACAGTACTCTGGGCTACAATATCAAGGACACAACCAGTAGATGGCTGGAACTCTTCCCCCCCCTCCTTTTATCAGTACTGTGGAGACTGAATGAGAGGTGGATGCAGTCTGGAGAGGGTGCAGGCCACTAAGACGGTAGACCAAATGACGTACAAGGAGAAGCTAAGAGAACTGGTTTTGTTTAGTCTACAGACAGGAAGGCTTAAGGGGGATCTATTTGCTTTCTTCCACTATTGAACAAAGCATGGAGAAGAAGCAGATAGCTCTTTCTCAGGCACAGAAAAAAAGCCAAGAGCAACAGCACATATTGCAGTGAGAAGCTCCTACTGGACACAAGAAAAAAATAATCTTCACAGGACTGGCTAGATAGGTCATCCAAGGAGGTTGCAGAGCACCGGGTCTCTGAGGAATTTCAACACGTAGCTAGAAAAGGCACTGGACAAGATGGTCTAACTTTGACTTGAAACCTGCTTTGAGCCAGTATGCAGAACTTGAGCATACCTGAGGTCCTTCTTACATAACTTACCATTCATTTTAAGTAACCTGCTTTTGTTCTAGCAGTCTCTAACTAGAAGCCTTCCTGGTAGGCTACACACAGTTTTTATATGCATGTGTTATTCTGGTACATTTTTTAAACACTATTTCCAGCCTTTATGCTAACACCTACAGAATATTAGTGACTACGTAGGATAGTGTTCCAATAAATAGTGAGATGACAAAGAGGTAAAAAAATAAACAACCAACCAAAATAAAAAAAAAAAAAAAAAACAACCAACCCAACATTGATTGACTTGGACTATAAATCTGCTGTATAAGCCTGCTGGAAGATGAGAGATCTAATAAACCGATCTTAAGGTCCTTTCCAACCCTAACTATTCTATGATTCTATGATATGACTCTATGTCTCATGATGTTCTACAAATGGTCTTACAGGGCAATGGATGTTTTTTATTTCATGGTTTTTTGGTTTTTTATATCAGTAGGCTTTGGATAGGGATTCATGTTCACCTGAACACAGTAACTGAGCAAATAGTGCGCGGCAAAAGATGGAATGGTCCATGCTTTAACCATTTGGAGTTCATCGCTATTTGTAGTCAGAATTGCAGTTCAATTGACTGCCTCTATCAACAACTCTGACAACATGATCACTGCTAGGTCTTGGCTGTATCTACTTCTTCCCACGCTGAACTTGATGTATTCCTTATCAGACCAGTCTTCCTGTTCCATTAAACTCCTTATTAGGGACTTCATGTTTATGGGAAGAATCCTTAAGAATAGAATTCCATTTCCATAAATTAAACAAAATCATGACAAAATAAATGCTATAAAATTCCAGAAACTGATCTAAATTTCCTTATTCACATTGGCTAAGCGAGGATCATTTGCAAAGCAAACTCTATTGGCTGGGCACACCTATATTTGCAGTGGTCTTAAAAGGTGGATCTAATGACAATTTAAAAATCCTGTTATCTCTGTACCATCCTTCACTCTTCCCTTCGCAATCTATCATTCTGCTTTTGAAAATGATAAACACAGTTCAGCTGAAAAATTAAATGAGCTCTTCTGCTGCTGTAGATCATTCTTTAATTGTACCACTTTTTACTTTTCCACACTATCAACCTGAACTCCTCCACAAGCACACCAACCAGACTGAAGCAAGTTTACATAAAAGAAAGGGTTTTTTCATCCTCATCACCATACTATTAGCACGATAGCTCCATTTGTTCTTTCCAAATCTGTAATAATAGAGCATCCTATTGCCCAACTAGTATTGTTCGGTGAAACCTTCATTTGTAAGCTGAAACACAAATATCACACTGTGAGAAAGTCTGGTTTTATCAAGCCCTGTGTTGATAATCAGTGAATTCTGATAAATACTACAGTCTGCAAACTCTATTATACTTCTGGTAAATCACAAGAGCTCCCCTGGAGAAAAACTGTATAATCTGTAAGTCAAATTGGGAAATGTAAGATAAATGTCTTGCATTATTACTAGAAAACTCCAAAATATGTTAAGTACATTTCAAACATACTGAATAATTCATAAACAATACCTTGGGACACACACACACAACCACCACCAAACCTAAGATATATTTGCACTATACTCTGAACTCAACAAAGAAAAGTAAGGAACAGTTGATTGCTTTTATTTTACAGCCATACAAAACAACTCAATGAAAAAAGAAAAATATTCAGAATTAAAAACCCCAGAAAAGCCAAATAAATGTATAATGTGTGAGATTAAGTTAATTTACTATTCACCAGTAACAATCTTCTCCTTGTAATTTAAAGGTAATATTTGGTTAAAACTCAGTAAGTTCATTGGTTTTTACTTGATTTTCTGATGATAATCATATGTTACCTTTTTATCTTCTTTTGAATCCTGATTCATGGCAGTCAGGTGAAGTTCCAGATGA
>NW_009942529.1:12691-23126 GCF_000696875.1 Nestor notabilis | reverse complement strand
TATATATATAAAAATAAAAACATAATCAGTGATATTATGATATATACATATGATATAATCAATGAAGGGGTTGAAATGGCTCTGTCAAGACCTCCTATGAGACTTGTTACTGCTTGTTTTCTTTTGTGCGCTTCTACTGAATTGGGGTGATTTGGGGAAGAGTCAGGGGCTTCATGGGATATTGGAAATCCGTGTTGTCACTTGGAGTCTGAAGAATTTCATGGTGCCCTGCTTGGCAGTACTGTGTTTTTGTCCTGGAGCAGACTGGTTCAGGAAGCTGTCACCTCTTCCTCACCCTTGGGCTGCCCATGAGATACATGGAAAACGAACAGTGAAGCATAATTTGACTTATTCAAGACTCAGCTGGTATCTTTCCTGAGGAGTTCTGCTGACAGATAGACAGGTTGCTGTCTGGGTTATGGGGACAGTGAAATTTGCAACCTTTATTTTGGAAATTACCTATTTCAGTGGATGCAATACAGTCTGTGGGGGTCTTTCCTGGCTCAGGTTTTCTTTTTTCTTGCAGCAACTTTGGTATTTTGCAGTAAATATCTGGGAAGAGGACACTACATCTGGTGTGTAAAGGCATCCTTTAAGTGAAAGATGAGGAATGAGTTTCTTTTTTTAGTTCAGAAAGTGAACTACCATGTGTTCAATGAGCTCTCTGATGCTGGATCAGATGTTGAAAAAATCCTCTGTCTGCTGGTCCCCCCTCACAGTGAAAGCAGTGGATTACCTTCTGTGTTTGAGGTCAAAATAAGCAGAATATTTGAGGGGCCAGTGATTTCATAGTGAAGTCATACAACAGCGTTGGAGCTGAGGATTCCAGCGGGAGGAGGTCGGTAAAGTCCTGTTTCGCTCTCTTCCCATTTGGATGTCTCATGAGCAGTGCTGTGAGTGCCAGATCTAATGAAGCCTGGCGTCCTGGGGCCTTGTGTCCCATGGTTGGCTGCTCTGGACCCCAGGAGGGTATGGCAGAGCTGTGCAAGGCTTTTCTGTCATTTATAGGGCTCTTGTCTGGGCAGATCCTTTGGAGCCCAAGAAGGGGGAGGTTAACGCTGTAGTCTTTCCCCAAGGATGAGAGCAGAGGAGGGTCCAACCACCCCCATTCAGCATCAGGCTGACCTTTTGCAGACTCCAACTGATTTTAAGCCTGTATGTTCCATGGGAACTCAGTGTCCCTTCCCTCTCTCTCTGTGAAACCTCTAGAAAAACAAATTATATTTAAAATTGCTTATGCTGTGTCATATGTGGCATACATACAAGATGGTCAGGTAGGTTACCTGTCCATAAGAAAGCAATAAAACAACTTGTGTGACAACCAAACAGTAAAAGCCTTTAACTGTGCAGCTGCCTCCAAGCTGTAGTGTGGTAAATGCAACTATTACAGGAGAAACAGATTTTTTTATTTTAAATCCCAATATATGTATTTTTTTCTTGCATACTTTATATATTATTTTTATATATTCATATGTATTTACATATATTTTATATGTATCTATGTATTTATCTACGTTTATCCCATTTTATATTTATTCATGTAAAGTTTGATCAAACTTTACAGTGTCAGATCAAACTTTACACGAACATGGGATTTTCAAAAGGGTTCACCCATGTAGCAACCTTAGAAATCATCTATGCTCATCATGCCATTTGTTGAGCAAGGGGAAAAAAACAGTGCAGGTGACTGGAGTGTGGGATTGCTGATTCAGCAGCTGTACATGAAGTTAGAGCTACTAACTCTATATGTTGTTATTTGGGAGAACATTTGTTCCTCCTTTTAGAGCTTCAGCTGCCGATACGTGGTGATCACCTGAGGAAAAAACCTCAGTTTGTGCATAGGAAATGTATATGTGCACTCCTGACTCTAGCTGCAAAAAAACAGCTGGAGAGTATGAGTCTGAAATGCTGAAAATCGAGAAGTGAAAAATACCACTCACCTTGTGTATGTTTATATATTTGTAAATCCTGTGATTAAGGCATTTTTGTAATGCTGTCAGTTCCAGTTATGAGAAACCTGCATTTCTGGAGGAGGCAGGAGCAAAAGCCTCTTGCTCAAGGATTCAAGCTGACCGCTCATCTCGGCTGCAGGTGAGGAGGCCACCATGCAGCTGGAGCAGAGCAGTAATGATTTGCTGTTTCTGAAGTGCCTTTGAAATTGTGGTGTGAGAAGAAACATGCTTCTGGAGGTTAGTGTTTCTGATAAAGTCAGAAAGGACTTCACAGTGACAATAATTCGTGTGTTTGGCACATTAAGAAGGCAAGTAAATTTGGACCACTTCATGTATACGTGTGAAGGCTGAAGGCAAGGGGATGTCCCCTGAAAGAACACTTGAAGCTGAGTGGGAAGAGTCTTAGCTGAGACTTCTTCTGAGAGAACACGAGGTCATGTCATCTGTGTCTCTCATAAGGGATGTTGAGCCTGAACCTTGAATTGTGTGTTGGAGAGCAGAGGGAGGAAGCACCCTGAAGGTCCATGCTTCTCCTAAGGGGTTGTTGAAAAGTGAGAGAGGCTGCAAATTGGAGGGGACGTGTGTGGATGTGGGAAGATGAATGAAACAGATGTCTAAGAGGGAATGAAAAAAGTGGGTTTCAAATAAGAATGTGGGAAGGGATGTTGCAGACAGGGGTGGCTTTGCTTTGTGAGCAAGTTTCAAGTCTTAAATATTTGAGTTCCAAGATGACTGAGGATAATATTATCAATGAGGGAAGAGAACAGCATCAGAAGCGTGGTGGCTCAAGGTTGTTACAACAGCTGGTATCACCTGCTTCTGAGCACGTTGTCCCGGAGGAGATGATATCTGCTGAAAGAGGGGATGTTGGCAAAAGCTTGGGGGAGGGAAAGAAAGTTAATTAAACTGTTTGTTGAAAGACTCCAAGACCCACTCTTCTAGTAATTGCAGAGATTTGGGAGAAACTTCCAAATACAAATTTGAAATGTCACCAGAAGTATTTAGGGGGAGCAAGTCCCAGTCCACAGGAGGTTTGGGCATAGAAGGTCCTCTTCTATGTGCCCTGAGAGCTACGGTTCAGAGGCCAGGTTCAGATCCCACACATGCATGTGGATCCCTGCATGTTTTGAAAATGATGCACATTTTCAAGGTGGCTTTGACATGATTGCCACTCTTTAAAAACAGGACATAAGGAGCTCGAAGACCTTAGCATCATTTCAGGCAGGTAGTGGTGGATGGGTGCTCAGTGGTACCGGCAGTCGTAACCTCGTGGCTTCAAAAGAGCTTTGAAACCTCACAGCAGCTGAGCTGCCGTGTTTCCTCTTTCACTGTGAGCTTTCAGCATGCAATCTCCGTTTTGAACGTGGCATTCATCTGAAGTATTCATTAAGATGGGGAATTATTTGCATATTATTAGCATTATTACATGGAAATAAAGCTGCTGCTGGTTCTTCCCTCCCTCCATGTATCTTTCATCACCCGCCTTTATGACTGCTCTGAATCCTGTTTGTTGTGTGACAAACTGGGCTGATAAATCTCGTTACTCACTTGAATGGCTGGGAGACTCACAGCACATTACTGAATTTTGTGAATTATGTAATAAATGCATAATTAAAATTAAACTCGGAGCCTCTCATGGAGCCTTATAAAATTCCGTTCATGATGAATTAGAGAGAAATGTACATGGGTATTAAAAATTAAGCCTAATTATTTGGATTTATTTTTAATCAATATTTAATAAGATACCTATACCTTCCTGTGTCCCCACAGCCAATCTGCTATTGCAGCTTCGCTGGAAAGCACAGAAAGTGTTTGTGTGCGCGTGTAGAGTAAGATGTTTGTTTTCATTCTGCTTCATATCTTAATATTTGATTACTGAGAGGAAAACTCCCCTGAGCACAGTGTGCTCCAAGATTTCTTCAGCCAAGGGAAGTGACTGCTGGGAGGCTGGTTTGCCCAGGTCTTTTCCCACTTGATCACCTTTGAATATTGTGGTTTATTGGAGGAGAATTGCAATCGTAGGAAATAATTTACTGTAATGGAGCTCTGCTTGGTTGTTCACTCATAAAATTGTCATTAAAATCATTCAGAAAATCTTCTCCACAATGTATTTCTACATTCCTGATTTTTATTTAAAGGCGGCTGTCCAAACTGCTGTCAGGTTTAAACTTGAGATCTGCTAAAATCTTATTTTCTGTGTGCTAAAATAGACTTAAGAGATATTTGCCAATGCCTTGTAAAGAGAAGCGATGTTTTGAAGGCAAACAGTCTGCAAGCCCCTGTTTAATTTTGAAAGGTTTGTCTCTTAAGTACGAAATTGAATAGAAGGGATTTTATTCCCCTAAATCCCTGATTCTAGAGAAAGCAGCTTGAGATCTCAGTAAGAGAATTAACACATGGGTTAAACTTACAATAAGAAGCAGTACTTGGAAAATGCCTATTCAGATGCCGTTAGGGCAATAATAGGATTAGTTCTTGTCGTGTCAGTGTGGATTCCTCAAACTGCCGGCTGCGTGCTGACATGCATACGTTACATGTTGCTGGCCTGGGCATGAAATTGAGGACAATGGAAATAAAGATGACTTTTCTTGGAGGCGAGTTGTTTAAGTCGGTACTTCTGCACACGCATACGACAGGTAATTCAGTATGACAAATAAGCCACTAATAATCCCCCCCGATGCTGTTGTTTGGAGCTGAGATGATCTTAGTTGCAGCTGTGTAACTGCTAAAATGCCTTTATCCTACATCAGGAATACACCGTGGAAAACATGTTTTCCGTTCCTGTAAGCAGATTTCTATTCATTTCTGTCATCTGTTAGAAACATATTTTCTTTACCTGTTATTTCCATTATGTGTTTTTGAGTTCCAGTGCATATATATATTAATGTATATATATTAAATCCATCATTTAAGATAAAGCATTCTTGTATCTTTTTTAATTTTTTTTTCCACAATTCATGGTAATCCAGAATCCTGGAACAAAGCATTATTTTCTTGTGTCTGCCATTTCATAATCATCCATGTGTATCTTTATTTTTAGCTTAAGCGAAAGACACGAGAGTGTTAAGGCTGAACTGGGGTTGTTTTGACGTCATCTGGTTTCATCATAGAAGGTGCTGTAGGAGATCGTTGCGCTGAAAAACTCCCAACAAAATGGTAATGAGTGAGAGAAAGGCTTGTGTTGTGCTGTCATCCTTCTGCTTCTTTGTCTTCAGACACAACTACTGCTTCTTTACACAGCTTCTCTTCACTTTTCTGCAGGATTTGCTTTTGCGTATAGTCCTGGGTATCCTGTAACTCCCCCAAAATCCAGTGCTTTGGGAGCAGAGGGGAGGTCAGGCAGCATATTACCAAGCAAACCCCCTCATGACTAAGAATGATGTAGTTTTGTATAGACAAATAATTGGCAAATGAAGCAAAATTTTGTCTGTAAATCCACTACAGTGGAGGAAACAACATAGGCACATGCTTAGGTTGATATCTCACTTCATAGTAGAGTGCATGTCTGAGACTATAACCAAGTACTCCTTGAAGCTGGAACTTAAGGAAGTAAAAAAAGAAGAAAATCTTCACAGATTGGTTTATCACAGAGAGTATTTGCTGTGTTTTGGCACAAGCTATATTTAGGGTGCGTGTGTGAAGCTTTTGAAAGAACTTTCTTCACATTTTGATGTGATAGACGCATACAGCTAACGCTGTCTGGTTTGAGTTGCAGCTAAAGAAGTGCTCATTTCAGAGTGTGTGTTTTAGCATGGTGTTACTCAAGTCTCATTAGAGTAATCCTTTCAGATTGAGTAACCTCACAGTTCTGGAAGACAGCAATATATCATATGAACTAGCCTGCAATTCAAGATTAAAAAATTCCTCTAAAAAGGAATTTACAAGAGTCACGCTGAATGCACATGAGAATTTTATTGTCCATACCAGAAAATTGCATGTATTAGGTTACTGTGCCACATATTTTTCTCATTCTTGGACAACTCCTTGTACAAAATGCCTTTCTGCTCTCCTTTGTAGCTGTTCCTTTCTTACTAATGAGAGTTGCTCTCTTCTAACAAAAAGTGCTTGTCTTTTTAAATAAGTCAATTTAAATTAATATTTAACACAGCAAAGATGTGTGTATGATATAATGTATCTGCTTATGGCTAATGTTACTGGATGTGATCTAGCATTTTTGTACTTATTTTTTCATACCTTTTATGCAGCAGGATATTTTTTAGATGACAGTGTAACACTTGATATACACTTGAAAATAGACTATTTCTTCTGGAGTGCTTCAGGGTTTATCAGTTAGCACTATCCTTTATAGTGCTCCTACAGTGTGGAAGGGTGTTGCATCTCATCGCAGACCAGATAGCCCCATTTCCTGTTCCAGCGTAAGGTATAGTTACTAATCTATTTGCACCTGCCTGTACAATATTTTTTAAAGGCTTTGGGGTGGTTACTTTGCTGGGATTTTTGTGGGGTTTTTTTCCAGCTGACTTCATTTATCTAGAAATTAGGTGTCCAGTCAGAGCTACTTGTCGTGGCTCCCTCTCTGTCAACGGTATTGACACCGCAGTGTGTCCTCTCCTAGTCATCCTGTCCTTCTGTTAACTCCAGCTGGGTACCCACCTCTGACTGCTGATGTTTGGTAGGATGGACTCTGCCACCCCATCAGTAAGAGCTGATCTCTGAACATCCCCTGGTGTTTTTTTCCCTGGGTGTGTAAGCTGTAGTATCCCACTGAACGCTGCAGAGCTGCCCCTGCTGCAGCAGGATGGTGTTGGCCACCCATCAGGGAAGCTGGTGTGCTGATTCCCATGCAACGCCTTGTCCTGGATCTGAGCCTTGTGGCCAGTAGTCGTAAAAGTATGTATGTCAATATTTAATTAAATAATGTAAATATTTAATTAAAAATGTCTTAATCAAAGCCATCAGCTGGCATCCTGCCTTTGCTGAGGGAGACCTTTGCTAGGCACAGTGAGAGACTGAATTTTTCTCTTCTGTATAATGCCATCTCCACAAAGGCTATGGTTGCAGACATCCTTAAATATCCTGGGCTTTCCAGGGTCCAGGAGCCATACATGCCAATGACAGGAGCGCACTGTGGTTTGGGATGGGAGCCCTGGAAGGCTGCAGTCATACCGTATGACACTGAATAGCCACAAGTAGAGCACACTTGAAACCAGCTGATGGTCCTAAATGCTGTTTCCAGTCATCCAGAAACCCCAGGAGAGCACTCTGTTGCAGTAGCTTTACAGAGGGGAAGAAGGAAAAAAAATATTCCCTTTTTACGGTAGCATTCTCTCTTCACTGAAATTACTGGAAATACTTTTATCAGTGGCTTCACTTCTGTGGCTTATGGATCTTCTCGATTAAATGCTGTATACTGTAGAGAGAGGAGTTATGTAGCATGGGAATGCCACACATAATGGGGTATGGATTCCCCAAGCTGCCACTCGCCAAACACCAAAGGCAAGTCAGTTCTGGGCACAAATAAGCTCAGTTTCCAGAGGGAACTGTTCCTTACAGTTGTGCTTCTTTCTCACAGGTCTGAACCTCATCTCTTCTTGGTTGTATTTCACTCAAAAATAGTGCATGTAAATGTAAAGCCAGTTCCCTACAAGTATTGTTGGGATGCCAAGAATTCCCCTAGTATTATTTTGTCAAGAAAATAGTATATTCTATAGTTCTGCTCAGTTATTTTCCTCCAATAAATGGGAACATGAGAGTACACCAAGTGGAAAAAAATCCCTGTCGTACTTAGAAGCAGGTTTTTGTTGCGTTGTTCAGTTCCTGTACATCTAAAGCATTATTTTAGTCTTTATTTCACCATTTAAGTTTTAATTGATTAATGATGGATAATTTAATGTTTAAGCATTACTATTTATTTAATTTTCTTTTCTTTTTTTTTCAGGTCTGAAAGGTTTTTATGGGTGATGACATGTTCAGTGCCTGGATCAATGTGTTTCATTTAGTATTGGGAAGGAGTTATTTTTTTTTGTTTGGTTGGGGGGGGGTAATTTGATAAGTAATTAATAATTGATAATAATTAATAAACTGGTAATAAGTAATTATAAGTCATTAAAGTCAGATCCAGGTGACGTGTATAAACATGTTAAAACACTGTATGTGTGCAGAGCAAATTAAACCATCTCCAGGCAGAAAAAGGCTCAGGGGAGCTGCCACAGAGGATGGTAGGGGGAAGGGGGAAGCTTTGGCTGAGGAGCTGTTTAAACTCAATTGCTATCAGAAGGGTGATGAAAGTTGTGATGTCTACATGGACCAAACGTAGCTTCTTTTAGCAGAGAAGCTGACTTCCATGAAGAAAACTGGGAAGGAAACAGTGCTGTATCAGCTGGAGCTCACTTTAGCCTGAGGTGTAGCAATGTTTCTGCTTCAGTGTGAATGACACGGCAGAGGAGAATCCCTTTCCTGTGCTAAACAGGTGAGGCTGAAGCAGCATCTGCTGGGACAGCGCAATCTCACAATGTTAAAGCTTGTGAAGCCTCAGGTGAGGTCCCAGACACCACGCAGCACAGCGGAGAGCTTTGCTGCTGGCTTTGGTATCACTGGGATTTCACCCCTCAGCCAGAGAACTGAAGTGTGCTTTTAATTTCCTCCTGTGCTCAGGTCTGTTCAGCAGAGCACTGCATCCTCTGCCTGAGCATTTGCAGTCCTCCCTCAGGGCAATGTGAGTGTTGTCATGAGCTGTTCTGGGGATTGTATGGGTCAGGTTAGGCAAAAAAACCCTAACTTTTATTTATTAAAAAAAAAAAGGCATCCTGAGTTTTCTGGACTGAGATCAGATGTGATGTGATTTGGATGATGACATCCTGCCAGTAACCAAAGTGGACAAAGCTGTGTAACGATGCTTTTCTTGCTGCAGACCTGCTGTCCCCAGCCACAGGATTCCTATATAAAAGCTCGTTAAAAATGACACTGCTCTCTGGGATATTTAACTTGCTCTGTTTCCAGCTAGCCACTGCTAAACCTTACAAAAGAAAGAGGTTTTCAACTTCCTGCCTGGTGTGTATCCAGAGTTCATAAACCTCCGCAGAAGATTAAGCAAGTTAGAGAAATTAGCTTTGATCCCTTTCTGTCAGCATAGGATTATTCCACATCACACTGGTTTTGAAGTTCCTGCCTAATCCAGTTTTACACGTCTTGGAGGACTGGGCTTCTTATGACTTCTGTGAAATAGTTGGGTGGTGTTGCCTCTGATTTAGATGTACTTACTCAATACCAAGATTCAATTTGCATTTCCATTACTGCATCCCATTTCATCCTGTGCCATACACATAATGTTGCTACTCCATGGTGTATGGCTTACAAAAGCATATGGATCGTTACTGTGCTCACTATACACTTAGTTGAACTATATATATCTAAACCACACTGCAAAAAACTGTGTGTGACTTGTGTGTAGGCCTTCAAACTGTTGAACATATTTACATGCAAAAGGGCTTGTAGTATGCAGTGTGGATCTTAGTGCATGAAAACAACTCGTATTAAATGAGCTAAAGAGCCATGCGTGTAGAAATAATGCTAATCAAGGCAAAGAGGAGGGCTGTGTCACTGTTTGACAGCAAACTGGAAGGTTTAAATTGTCAGTCCTGAGTTTGGTTTTTAATGCACCACATTTTATACATATTGAGTTTGTAAAAACATACGTTTTCTTTCTAATAAATGTGTATTTTCAGGCTTAAAAAAAATCATTGTCTGTGATCCTTTGAAGTGCCTCTTTACAGGCATTCAATGTTGTCAGCACACTCAGAACGTCTCCTCCTTACATGCACACTGGATATTGTGGCAGCAGACCAGCAGAGCATTTAAGCACATGATCTATTTTGAGTACACCAGCGATGCATTTAAAAATGACAGTGTGTTTTGCTGGACTGACAAAAGCGTGTTCAGAGCCGTGTTAGGTTAGCACCCAGACCAGTCCCAGGGACCCTTCAGGAGCTGCCTTCTGGAGTAGAAAGTACTGGACAGGTCAGAAATATGATTTATACGCAAAAAATGTGGTTATAGGTCAAGAGTTAAAATTCCAAGCTGCTAAGGGTATCTGTATTTTAGTGGGAAGCCCAGGAGATCCCAAAATTGAACCCTCATCTCCGTTCCTGCCCTGTGCCTTCACCATTTTACACACCTTGTAATATTATCCCATTTTTCCTAAAGAGTGCAGGCAGCACAAGTGAGAAATCCTGCAGCATTTCTAGAAGGGAGAGAGGGCAAGAAGAAAGATGGTAAAGAATTAATGCAACAGATACCCTAAATCCTGTGCTGTGTACATTGAGATGGACTATTTTGTCCCCCAGATCATCTATAGAATTAATTGTATTACAGTAAGTACGTGTGTATAGACACTTGTGCATTTCAGACGGTTTTTAGCAGTGTGAAGGATACCTATTGCAGCCTGGACAGCAGAGAATCGTGGAAGCACAGAGCGGTTTGGGTTGGAAGGGACCTTACAGGTCACCCAGTTCCAACCCCCTGCC
>NW_009942529.1:0-12588 GCF_000696875.1 Nestor notabilis | reverse complement strand
GCGCCTCAGCACCCTCCCAGGGAAGAGCTTCTGCCTCAGAGCTCATCTCAGTCTCCCCTCTGGCAGTTTAAAGCCATCCCCCTTGTCCTGTCCCTACAGGCCCTTGTCAAAAGCCCCTCTCCAGATTTCTTGTAGCCCCTTTAAGCACTGGAAGCTGCTTTAAGGTCGCCCTGGAGCCTTCTCTTCTCTAGGCTGAACAAGCCCAGCTCTCTCAGTCTGTCTCCTCCTATTATTCTCCAGCCTTCAGAGCATCTTTGTGGCCTCCTCTGGACTTGCTTCAACAGCTCCACGTCCTTCTTATATTGTTGCCCCCAGAGCTGGACATGGGACTGCAGGGGGGGTCTCACCAGAGCAGAGCAGAGGGGGAGAATCCCCTCCCTCAACCTGCTGGTCACGCTGCTGCTGATGCAGCCCAGGACACGGTTGGTTTCTGGGCTCAAGCACACACTGCTGGGTCATGGTGAGCTTCTTATTGACCCCAAGTCCTTCTCCTCAGGGCTGCTTTCAATCCAGTCTCTGCCCAGCTTGTACTTGTGCTTGGGATTGCTCTGACCCAGGTGCAGGACCTTGCACTTGAGGTCCACCTCTCCATCCTGTCCTGGTCCCTCTGGATGGCATTCCTTCCCTCCAGTGTGTTGACCAATACACACAGCTTAGTGTCATTGGCAAACTTGCTGAGGCTGCACTTGATCCTATTGTCCATGTCACCAACAAAGATGTTGAACAGTGCCAGTCCCAACACTAACCCCTGAGGAACACCACTTGTCACTGGTCTCTGGTTTGTCTGAGCTGAGTTGCTAACCTGTGCTCTTGCCTTTTTCTTCACTGTCAACTGCTTGCTCAGCACAGCTGTGGGGTAGAACCCAAATCCATTCCAATGACATTTAATGAACTGTCGTCCTCCCTCAAAGCTTTTCTTGGCAGAGAAGTGCCATTAATCCCAATGGACACCAGTGTTTTCAGGGATTTCACATCACCCATGCAGAAAAGGAGGCATCCTCTTCCGTCCTAAAAAGTCTTTGTCCAGGCCACCACACGCTTCTGCCACCAGGAGCACCTTCTATAAAAAATTAAGATGTTTTTAAGTAAATCAGCGTTGAAAGGTTGCAAGGCTGTCGGAGTGACTTATCTCTTCCCCCTGGGAAATAGCATTTCTGGAAGGTTGTGGCAGATGCTGCTTTAGCAGGATGCTGCCTGTGCATGCCTGGTGAGCAGTCTGGTCTGAATCCTGCGGAAGGTCTTGAAGAGATCTATCAGATGCCCTACTTAATTCAAAATGTTAGGTTATTTTTCTGTTGTTTTGTTCTCATCACTATAGTAAAATTATTTTTACAACCCTTTGGGTATTACCTGCTTTTATAATCTTTCTATAATTAAATTTACAAATCCGCTTTTGAGCTGGTGATGTATAAAACCTTGCAAACAGGATCCTTTGTGCGTTAACCTATATTTATGGTACTTTTATTCCTTGTGGCAGTAATTAGCCTGGCTCTAGGCCTAGGATTAATCCTTAAGATGCTGAACATGCTTGAATTTATTTTTTTTGACCCTTCTCTGTGGCATACTCTCTCATCTTATGCAGAGCAGAGCAGGGCATTTTTAAAACCACTTCCTATGAAGCAGCTTAACTGTTACCCCTCTTAAGTGATTCACAGGAGGAGCTACAGCAAAGGTTAATTGATCCTGTGCCATGGATACAGAAAGGAGAAGTGATTCAGCCTCCATCACAGAGGTGCCTGGCTGTTTCCAAGCCTGATGACGCAGCTTTTGCTGCACGGCCAAGAGACCATCACCGATGTGCTCTGTAGGACTTTGGCCGTGTCGAGCTGTAAATGGTTGGGTATGTTGTAAAAGCAGTACAGGGGCTCATGTGCTGGCCCGATGTGCCTGGTACGTCCATGCAGTGGATGGCAGCCAGCTCAGTATGAGCCAGTAGTATACCCAGGTGACCAAGAAGACCAGCAGCATCCAGGCTTGTGTCAGCAATAGTGTGGCCAGCAGGACTAGGGCAGTGCTTGCTCCCCTGTACTCGGCACTGGTGGGGCCGGACCTCAAATGCTTTGTTCAGTCTTAAGCTCCTCACTATGATAAAAACATTGAGGTGCTGGAGAGTGTCTAGAGGAGGGCAACGAAGCTGGTGAAGGGTCTGAAGCACAAGTCTGATGAACAGCTGAGGGAACTGGAGAAAAGGAGGCTCAGGAGAGACCTTATCACTCTATAACGACCTGACAGGAGGTTGTAGTGAGGTGGAGGTTGGTCTCTTCTCCCAAGTAACAAGAGTTAGGACAAGAGGAAATGGCCTTAAGGGGAGGTTTACATTGGATATTAGGAAACATTTCTTCACCAAAAGGCCTGTCAAGCACTGGAACAGGCTTCCTGGGAAGTGGTGGAGTCACTATCTGTGGAAGGATTTAAAAGATGTATGTATGTGGCGCTGAGGGACATGCTTTAGTGGTGGGCTTGGCAGTGCTGAGTTAATGCTTGGACTTGATGGTCTTAAAGGTCTTTTTCAACCTGTACAATTCTGTGATTCTGTCATTCTACCATGATTTTGGAGGCTTTGGCTTGAAGCTATGCTGCCCTGTTCTTCAGCATACGCTATAGGTAGTAGCCAATGGGGCACCTCAGTCCTCCGTAGGCTAGAACTGCATACAGGACATGCCAGGGGAGTGTCATGTCTCTCCGCCCAAAACTAAAGATCTCAACGACCTCAGTAGAAGCAGGATTTCACCCAACTTGATCCAAAGGTAGGTCAAACCCCCACTTTGTTCTGTGGACTTGGTGCAAGATCTGTGAGCAGAGTGGTTCTTCTGGTGCTCCGAGCTGGAACAGAAAGTGGTCTCTTCCCTGAGTGTCCCATGCAGCCGAAAGTTTTGGATAAAACCTGCAGTATCCCAAAGCTGCTCTGCCACCAAACAAAAGTGCTTTCGAGGTGACTTGAAAGAGTGAGGGAGCAAGGCCCGTTGCAAAGGTTGTTACTTGCCTGGTACATCTCCTGTGTCTTGCAAGTTAATGGGGTTGCCCCGTCCCTGGCAGTGTTCAAGGCCAGGTTGGATGCAGTTTGGAGCAACCTGCTCTAGTGGAAGGTGTCACTGCCTGTGGCAGGGGGTTGGAACTGGATGAGCTTTAAAGTCCCTTCCAACCCAAACCAGGCTGTGATTCTGTGATTCTTATAATCATGACTTTTGCAAGTCCTTTCAGGTTTACTGAACATAAACTGGGTTTTGTTCTCTAAGGAAAGATGCTGAACCCTGAATCTTGTGTTATCATATGAAAAAAAAAAGTAGCGTTTCTGGCACCTTCCAGAGATCATCAGAAACACTGAGAAGCTTTTATTTCCTGGGTGACATTGAGTAGAAATTAGTCTTACAAGAATGGGAGTTTTGCATTCGACTTTAACCATGCTGGAGGATATATTACTGTGTGAAGCCAAGAACTCCTCAGAGGGCACAGAGAACACAGCATTTGGGAGTGCTGGGTTGTTGTTTTTTTTCCTCATGAAGCTGAATATAAGCTGTGATGCCTGGGCCAGCTATTACTGACCCAAATGGTTCCTGGATCTGGTTCAATAGTTGGCCTGCTCCAAGGGTCATTCCCAAATGACATGCAACCACTTTCTTTGGGAGAGAATCAGTGGGATGTGACTGTGCTTGGTAGCACCGTGACTGGAGGATGGATCCTGGTAATGTGTGTCCTACAATACCTACGTTGGCAGATTGGATTGTGGGCCCATCTGAATCATGGCTACAGGTTCTCTCCAGATTGGAGACCATTATGCTCTGAAGCATGGATTAGCAACCTACTTGATTAAGATGTTATCAGGACATATCTGAGAGAGAAGTCTTGGCTTTGTTTGTTGTGGTTTATTTGGGTAACTTCATACAGTAGGGAGGAGCATTTCAGTATGTCTCAAGTTTTAGTGTGAAAATCCACCATCTACAGCATGCTGCAGGATGCTTAAAGAAATCATGGAGGGTACACACCCACTGTAAAACACCTGGCTGGAACATTTATTTATTGTCTTACTATAGAAGATTTAAGGGACAACAAATAGAGGTGCTAACAGCTTTCTGGAAAGAGGAATGGGTGTTACATGAAAACTGAGCACAGCCCTTGGTGTGGGCAATCCACAAATAGCAGAGAGTTGGGGAAAAATAGTTTTGGAACATGTTGCCCAGAAAGGTGGCCGATGCCTCATCCCTAGAAACATTCAAGGCCAGGTTGAATGGGTCTCTGACCATCCTGGTCTAGTTGAAGATCTCCCTGCTCAGTACATGGGGGTTGGAAGCTTTAAGGTTCCTTCCAATCCAAACCATTCTATGTTTCAATGATTCTATGACATGTCCTGCTCCCTCTGATTATGGCCAGTATTGACCAGACCTGCTGTTGCCATTCCAACCGCAACCTTCTTCACCTCTGGGGGTGGACTAGGAAGGAGGAGACATTGTGAAAGACTTGGTACTGTTTCTGGGCTGCTGGTGGAGCATCAGCATTTGGAGATGTTCCTCATGGCTGAGCTCTCTTTGGAGACTGTCCCCTGGGGTGACACACAACCATCTCCAAATAATGGTCAAGATGTCCTCAACAAGTTTGTAGTTTGAAGCTTCAGCCTTCCTGGAGCCCCAGATAGATGCAGCATTGTACTCTGCTGCTGTGTTGGGAGAGGTACCACACGCTGTAGCAAATGTTGCCCATCAGGATTTTTTCCTCAGCAAACCTTTCTGGAGGCATTGATTTGCAGCGTGTCTGAGCCAAATTTAAGCATGGAGCCACATATATCTGAATTTAGCTGTGCTGGCTGTTTTCCTAGGAGGAGGGATCAGGGGGATGGATTTGATTGCCTCGGAAAATTAGTGTTGATTTCAGTGAAGAATATTTTATTACTGTGTTTGCATTGGCATTGTCTTCATAGGATAATGGCTAAGAGTTTCCAGTGTTTCCTGTGCTTGTGTGTATTTAATGATTTAATCTATTCCTTCTGAATACTGGCTTGGAAAAAAAGAAGAAAGGGCTGGCTGCCTACTCTTAATATCCCATCATAAAATGAAATCACTAATCCCAAAGGTGGAGTTGCAATTGAAAAGAAAGAAAACAAGTCTTGAGAAGTATTAAAAACGAGTAACGTGCTCTGAAATAGACCCTGTCCATGGGGTTTAATTCCGTGATGGAAGACAGCAAGGTTATAGTGCTTTCAAAAATTGGGATGCTGTTATTTCCATCCCATAGTGTGGATTTAGGAATCTGGGTTTAGGCTCACTAGTTTGAAGCTGGTTGCTGCTGAGGGGGGCGCTCACTATTTCCTGTGTCACATTTAGTGCAGTGAACAGCCCACAGTTACCTGCCTGGGGAAGAAAAGTTTGCTTTCGTACAGCCCTTTCTAAGCTCAGGCGTCTGCCTGACTTTTAGGGTACAAGCACACACATCCTTTGCTTGTCCAAGTGCAGTTGTACAGGTCAGAAACAGCGCATTGTTGTCTTATAGCTGCCTTACCATTATTCCCGAGAATGAACCTGAGTAATAACTGGTGCTTTCTGGAGAGCTGCTGAAGCCTCGTTAGGCTCCAGCAGGTAATGAAGGATGGGTCCGCAGCACCAGCCCCTCCAGCAGCAGGTCGTGTCTCCCCATGGTTTGCCGAAGTGAGCATGGAGATCCCTTTTGCTCTTCTGCTTTACAGATGTAAAATAACGAGTTGACCAAGCTACTGGCCTTTAAACCATTTTCTCTTTCTTAAAACCCTCTTAACACTCTGCCTTAGGCACCAGCAAAGCACTGTTAAGGTTTCCCTGCCTTGAGGACATAACTGTATGCTGCACGTGGGACTTGCCTGAGCTGAGGAGGTTGCTTAATAGCATCAGGCAGTTCAATCCAGTTCAATTTGAGCTCTGACTTGCAAAGATCAAGGCTGATAGGGGTTCCTGCTGCAAGTTGTGTCCTCAGGCATCTCCTGTGTTCCCGCTGGCTGTTTCTAGCGAAGGATGGCTTGCAACAAAGGGAGAGCCCTCCAGGATGGGGCAGGCATGCAGCAAGCTCACTAGCCATGCATTCTAGCCTGCCCGCGTTTATGACTCGGAGCCTGAAGATTTCCCTTGTCTCCGTTCTCCGGCATCACTCCAGGCCACGGGAAATTTCAGATCAACACGAAGTATCTTCAGACAGCTCCAGCTAGTGAGACCATAATGAAAAAGGCTGTGTGGTGCTAAGGCTGGCGTTGGCCGCTCATAAATTAAGCGTTGTACCTGTTAAACCAGGCTGCCATGTCTGACACTGGTGGAACAAGTGTAACCAAGTAAAGGTGTTTCGGGCATGCAAGTTTAGCCAATTAAAATAATAGTGATATGCTGGAGCTAACGAGACCGAGGCTGTTATGGGGACCAGGGCATGCATCCAAGTCTGTTTGCAGAGGTTCTGGTCAAGGATGTAGCTCCTTCTGTAGAAGACTGGGGAGAGGAATAGGAGCAGGGGAGCTAAACATCACTTAAAAGCTATTGGATGTTTTGTGTAAGACCTGGGCCACAATTCAGTGCATCACTGCACTGGAACCCTCTCTAGGGTTTACAGCAGCCTATTTCTGGATCAAGAGTACCAGCCACACATTTTTCCCTTGAGCATCTCCCCTTTAGGAGAGGAGCAGGGTGCTCGAGAGGCACGAGCAGAGGAGGCCAGATGACCGATCGCTATCATCTACTGACTTCAGAGTCTCTCTGTGGGCAGCAGAAGGACTCCTTTATGGCATTATGTTTACCAAAGCTGCCGGGAGGGGGTTATTTAAACAACAGTGGTTTGAACCGTGCACTTGACATAATTTTTCTCCATCTGCAGCCTAAATACCAGCCTCTTCTCTGGACTGAATGACTCTCGTGGTTAGTAGCATGCTTTTAAGGTGCAATTGTTCCCTTCGTAGATGCCTGTGCCATTTAGAGCTGCCTAGCCTGATTTCTACAGCAAGACTCCAGCGTATACCAGAACCTCTATGAGAAATACAGCATTTGTAGAAGTATGTTGAGACATTAAGGTTCAGGCTGGATCTGCTTCATGAAATGAGGACACACAGAGCAAGACAGGGGTGCTGTGAATCGGGGTGCTGTGAATCAGGGTGCTGAGATTGAGGCTGATTCCCCATTGGTTCTGCTAAATACATATACTGACCTCATTTGGTCAGTTTGATATCTCTTAGCTTTCCTGCAGAGTTTTTCAGGGTCATCTGTGCTTGAGCTGCCATTCTCTGCTTGGCCAAGCTCAAGAGATGGTGGTCAGTGTAAACATGTCAGATTAGCCAAGCGTGCAGTAGCTTTGTCAGCGCTAAGTGTCTGTGGGAGGACAGTGACCTCGGCGTGAAGCTATGCTAGTTTTTAATCCAAGCCATCAGGGTGAGTTCACACTGGGTCGAGGCTTTGGCTCAGAGCTGTGGAAATTTTGGTCTAGTTCAAGGTAACTTGAAACTGGATTTGTATGTTAGAATAGAGTAGTTCCAGTTGGAAGGGACCTACAGTGACCACCCAGTCCAACTGCAGGATCCCATGTCTTGAGTGCTGTTGTCAGCTGAGGCACAGTGCAGATACTTGGGGGATGGATTGTGAGCTGGTCATGCAGGTTGACATTTCCCTTTCCCACTGCCCAGAGCACAGCCTGTAGCAGTGATGGGCTGTTTCCTGCCTATTCCTCTTCAAGCCTCAGCGCTACCATTCAAATCAGTCTAAAAACACCTTCACTTTTGACTAAAGAGATGATTTGTGCAAAGCAGCTCTTGAGTTAACAGCACTGGGAGCTTAAGTTTACAGCAAAAACTTGCACTTCAAATAGGTGGTGCGTCTTTTCCAGCTAGGCAAGCCTACTCTCACTTTCTCCTTAACAGCACAGAGCAAGTGGTTCAAGAGACAAGTAGTTTTTTGGCAGGAAGAGCAACAAAGAGTTTTCAGAGAAGGATTAGAGCTGATTGCTCAGGGTAAGGACTGTAGGGCCTGTGGTGGGTGAGCAGTTGTGGTGGGAGCTACTGCTCCCACGTTGGGTACATTCATGGTACATCATGGTGGTATTTGGTGGGCGGGGGGCTGTAAAAAGCTGGTTGTGCTGTTGCACTGCTGTGAAAGGGAGAGGTGGGACAGCCCAGCTCATGTTAAATGTCAGGAGTAGATGTCCGCCCATCTTCTGCTGTGTGAAGCTTGTTCTCCTGTGGATGTCTCCTGTTCTGTGTAAAGTGTTCATCCTTCCTTCACTATAAATGAGTTACTTTACAAGCTGCAAATGTGATTATTAAATGAACCTTCTTCTTTAAGTGAGTCTTGAAACCTTTTGATGTGTGAACAGTTCTGTCTTGTGATTGCGTGGCCACAAAAGTCTGCTTTTTATTTTCAAAAGGAAAAACTCAAACCAGGAGAGAACTCCCAGGAGGGAAGTTTAACAGCTTTCAAAGAGTTCTGCAGCACTTTTTCTTTGTGTGTGGGCAGAAGGAGTTCTCTCCTGTCAAAACAGGCAGGCTTCTTTCTGTAAAATCCCTTTGGGCTTTGTGATAGCCTCCAGACCTGTGGTCCCTTTTGATGGTGCCGTGTAGTTATCTGGACCACGGGAAGCCAGCAACACTGTGATCCAGCTTGACAAAGAAGTTCGTGTTACTTCCTTAGCTATGGTGGTAGCTCAGTTTTTCCTGGTGTTTAGTGATCCCAAACATACTGTGATCAGAGCCCATGTGGCTGTGCCCAAGAGCTGCAGAGGGTGTAAAGCAACTTGGGGAGCTGCTTGAAGCACGTCTTACAATGCATGGCTACAGCTTGGGGACTTCTAGAGCCTAGTCTAGATAGCCATTCCCCACCGCTTGCCTTTCCATGTACTGCCTTTTCAAATAAGTATGTATTCCTGTGGTGAAACTCTCAAAGGCTTCCTGTATCTAAGAGAGCTAACAAGTACTGGCCAGGGTGGCAGAGCACGAACCTTCCTGGTGTCATCTTGTGCAGCCACTTCAGTTTGCAGTCTCATTGCCCTAGTCAAGCAGATTAAGACATGAGAGCATGTGGGACTTGCAGCCAGTGAAGAAACCAACGTGGCCTCTTGCTGCCAAGAGAAGAGGCCTGACAGCTGTCCGCATGTACATCAAGGCCAGCTGTGCTGCCCTTGGTAAACCTCAAACACTTCTTGTCTGGCAAAGAGCAGGACAAGCTGCAGCAGCCAGGCTACTCTGGTAGTGGTGAGTCGGGACACTCAGCTCCTCGGAGGAGAGCAGCAGCAGCTCACAGCTTGGAAACATCTCTGATTCCTTTGTTAGATGTTGGGCTTAGCAGGCTCCAGCTGAGCTTGTAAGAGATAACAGACTGTGCCCCTGGAAGAGCTTGCAGTTGAATGGGAGGCAATGACCAGATTTTGCCAGCAGCACCATGCTTGCACATTTTTGCCTTCTGGAGTGAGAGAACAGCATGGAGATTTTCATTGTGTTGTCCAAGAAAGCACATGCTTTATCACGATGTGGTTCAGAACATCAACACAGGCAGGCACAGGCAGAGCCCAGCCTTCAGCAGCACTTCAGGAACATGAGAAAGCCAGAGCCGATGCCAGAGCAGGCATAGCTGTCAGTGAGCTGCCAGGTGGATTTCAGTCCCTGTGGTCCCTTCAGCTCCAGGATTTTCTGATTCTGAGGCCTCCAGGGAGAACATCGCTAGCTAATGCAATTTGAGACCCATCACTCAGTGAAACCCCGTGGGGGAATTCAGCACCAACTCTCTCCCACCTTTGCTGAGCTCATTTCTTTTGCCACAAGAAGAACTGCTGTGCTCAGGTGTTTGTTCCCATCTTTTCCTTATACCAAAATGTTTGTTTTCAGTGAAGAAATGTCATCATAATGAAGCCCCTGATGCCCTCACAACCAGCATGTCATGCATTTGCCCTGCTGCAAACCTAGGTAATGCTGTGGTCCTGAATGAGGCATCTCCATGGCAGAGAGCGGACAGGCAGGCAAGGAGTGGATCAGCTGGGAAACCTCCTGTAGATTGAGCTGTGTGTGAATTTAGGGTTCAGGTAAGGATATAAAAGAGGCACTCAGCCAGCCAGGCTGGGATTGTGTTCATCTCCTCCTACGCCTACGTGTAGGAGTCTGCTCCAGGGAAGGAAACCTCTGCAGCCTGTGCTGGCTGCATGAAGATACCTCCATTAGCTGTAGTGGGAGCCTGGAGAGGGGACTTGGACACGGGCACCTGCGGTTCAGTGGGCTGTGACCCTTCCTGGGAATTAGGGCTGCTTGCTTTGTGAAGCCCCATCCACAAAGCATCTCGCATGATGGATTCAGGTGGCAGAGTGATACGCCACTGCTTAAACGTGGTTTTCACTGCAAAGCCAGGAGCATCCTGTGAGAACCATACACGAGACAAACTTGCTGGGACCTTGGGAACCACTGCTGAGCCTTGCAACAAGGGCGAGATGTGAAGGAAGCAAGCCCCGAGTGGGACTCTGTTTTTCTTCCAACTCTGAATTCAAAAGGAGCCATGAGTGTAGAGGCAGCTGAGCAACAGCACAGCCTCCTCTTTGCTTCTACACCAGGAATTATTTGTGCTAAAAGGGCTGGTTTGCATTTTTTTTTAATATTAATTTTCCATTTAAGAGTGCCACTCATAAAGCTCAGGTACAGCATGTGATTATTCATATCTGACTGCAGAAAGCCAGGCTGGGCATTATGCTTCCCCATGCTAGTTCCTACCAGGTTAGGTTGTGGACAAGAATACCTTTTTCCACGTTGCTGGGAGAATCAGCATTGCATAGAGGGTAGAATACTTCACTGGGTCCTGGGACATATGGATATAGCATTCAGCTATCCTGCAACCTCCTGCTAAGTTTTTGGGGACAAGATCTGTTGCCTATTAGATGTTTGTGCTCTGTCTGGCACAGCAGGTCAGTCTGGGTGCTATTTTTATAGCAGTGTTAAATAACTCTGTCTACAGGCTTTTGGAGGTTGGAGGGAAAGGGCTAGCAGTTGGCCCTTTTAAGTGTGACTTGGTGGATTACCCAAATTCAGGGGTATGTAATACAGGAGATGTTGAGTGTCTCTGCAGCCTCATGTGTGATTTCGTCCACCCCCAGCGCTGCCTCTCTGTGGTGTCCTGGTGTTGAGCAGATCCCCACAGACATTTTCAGTGATGGATGTCTTCTCTGGAAACATTCACATGTGGTTTAGATGAATCCTACCCAAGAGCTGTGATAGCAATCACTGCCCATGCTCACAGGAGGGGTCTTAATGGTGTCTTAATGCTTTACACCAAAGGAGCTTCTATTTTTAAAGAGTTGGGTGCCCAAATGTGTGTCCTGGTTTCAGCTGGCATAGAATTAATTTGAGAATGGATGTCCAAAAGCACTTGAAGTGCTGACTGTACCGGCTGAGGTTCTGTTTCTGCTGTGAGATGTCCTGTCACACAGGCTTGGGAAACAAAGCAAAGACAGCCAGGTGGTGGAACGGCTCAGAAGCCTCTTTTGTTTGCTCTTTGCCCTTGAAAGGCAAAACGGTGTCACAGAGGAAAGGTTAAGGCACAAGAAAGCTCCTTGTGATAGCGACACCCGAGTTCGGGAAGTTAATTGCATAACCTGCCTTGCCACACTCCCAAACCTTGTGATTCGGTAGCTCTGTTTCAAAAAGAAGAACATGAAGAGTCCACAGCATTGTTCAGAGGTTTTCTAGGTCGATTGGCAGTATCCATGTTTGTGCATCACAGCGGTCTCTATAGTGCAGTGTCCGGCACAGGGTTCACAACACCTGTATGGATAAATTGTAATGACTTGAAAAACAAGAAGACCTGCACAAGGAATCCTGGGGCAAGTCTTGAGGCCAGGTTGGCAAGGAAGCAGTTAGCTTACAGACTTAACCAGGGAGAAAATTCTAATCAGACGTTGTGTTTTCTGGCTGCTAGTAGTAGTGGGGATGCAGCCACGAATGGAGAAATGCATCACGCATTTTAAACCCCCTATGAGAATTTCTGCTGGGAGGATAATAATGGCACAAGCTCAGAGAAGTACAAGGAGGTTCTCTGAGGCAAACGAACTCCCGTGGATAGCAGAGAACAAGGAAAGAAAAGGGAAAAGAAAACCCAGCTGGGTTGGAGCAGAACTGAATCCTGGAAATACTCCAGATTTTGGAAATCAGTAGGCTTCTGGTTCTTGATGGATCCCTCATGGAGCTTAACAAAGATGGGAATATAAAGATATGTTAATACCTTTTCTTTGAGAGTTGTTTGCCTCTGTTGTGGTCGATGGGACTTTACCCTCAAACCTAAAAATAGGGATAATTGATGTAATCCTAAACCAAGGGAACATGCCAGCTGACTGCACAGATTATAAGCCTGTCTCCTCAACACCTGGAGGTCATGGGGTGACATGCAAAGAGGGTGGTTTTTGAATGCTGCTCCCCTGATCATCATGTGTGATGAAGTAACTGCGGGTGATGTGGGTGAGAGTGGATGGAGCAATTTGGAAACCCATTGCCCTTCATGAGAGGCACTCTGGGGATGGATTTGACGAAGCTGATACCTTCTCTGGAGGCCAGCTCATAACTGTGGGCTTCTGTGGAAGACAATCGTTCAATCACCTCTATCATGAGCCCATCTATATGTTGCATCTCTG